>NC_092770.1:12041027-12344058 GCF_047496795.1 Chiloscyllium punctatum | reverse complement strand
TATGAATAAAGTACAATATACCATGTGCTGTATTAACAGCTTTCTTCATCTGTCCTGCCATTTTCAGTGATCTGTGCATATATTCATCCAGATCCCTCTGATCTTACATCCACACTAGAATTCTATCCCTTATTTTGTATCCGTCTGTCCATGTTCTTCCTTCCAAAATGCATCAGCCACATTTCTCCACATGGAAAATCATCTGCCACCAACTGGCTACACAATCAATTTGCCAATTTTTTTTTGAAGTTCTGCATTGTCCTCCTCAAAATGTATAATTCTTCCAAGTTTCATTTCATCTGCAATCTTTGAAATTGTTCCCCATACACGTAGACACTTAGATCAAACTATTTCTATCAGGAAACATAAGGGTCCCTATATGAAGCCTGGGAACTCGACTACAAACCATACCCAGCCCAAAAAATATCCTTTAATCATTATTTTCCATTTCCTATCACTCAGTCAATTTTGTATAAGTGTTACTGGTGTCCCTTTTGTTCTATGAACTATAATTTTCACACAACACTGTTGTGTGTCACTGTATTGAGCACCTTCTGGAAGTCTGTGTTCACCACATCAACATCATTACCCTTCCTGTTACTAATTCAAAAAATTCGAGTCAATTGTTAACATAACATCCCCATTAGAAATTAATTTAACTTGTCCTAATCAATTATATTTTTCTATGTGATTAGGAATTCTGTTCCAAATAATTGTTTCTAGAAGCTTCCCCATCACTGAAGTTAAACTGACTAGCCTTTAATTGCGGGTCTTATTCTTACAATTTTTTTTAGCATGGGTGTGACGCTTGCAATTCCCCAGTTGTCTGGTATTTCAAGGTACCCATCAGGCTGTGCAGTCCAAGATCACTAAATAAATAATATCAACATCATCTCCTCAGCTTTACAAATAATTAAATGCTTTCAAAGTCTTCATATTGATGCTTATAGTGCAAACACATAAGTTTTTTTTACAGGGCTAAGTCAATTAAAGAGACTGTATATGTGTTGTAAATAATACTTTACAGGTGTAGGAGAGAATAAGGGATTCCAGTCATTGACACCAAATGTAATTGTGTTCTCTTGTAAACAAAAATACAAACAATAAGAAAATCAAAAACACAATCTTATTTCAAGCAAGTTAAGTTGCTTTATGTACAGTGCCATTCCTTTTGGTTTCAGAGTTACAATGGAAATGAAATCTGTGTAACTCTTTTAAGCAAATGTCCAAATGAAATATTCCATTATTTTATACCATTCCATTTCCTGTTCAATTTGATTTATTAATGTCACATGTAGCAAAAGTGTAAGAAGTATTATTTTGCGTGCTAACCAGACAAATCATATTTTACACAAATGCATCAGAATAATAGAATATAATGTTACAGCTACAGAGAAGGTGCAGAGAAAGATAAATTCTAATATATGAGATTAGATTCCCTACAGTGCGGAAACAGGCCTTTGGCCCACACCGATCCTCCAAAGAGTAACCCACCCAGACCCATTCCCCTACATTGACCCTTGACTAATGCATCTAACACTGGACAATTTGGCATGGCCAATTCACCTAACCTGCATATCTTTGGATTGTGGGAGGAAACCGGAGCACCTGGAGGAAACTCACGCAGACACGGGGAGAATGTGCAAACTCCACACAGACAGTTGCCTGAAGCAGGAATTGAACCCAGGGCCCTGGCGCTGTGAGGTAGCAGTGCTAACCACTGTGCCGCACCCAAACCACTGTGCCGCCCCTGGCTTCCAAGAGGTTATTACCAGAGCCGGGAAAAATTGGCATTGGGTGCATGACAATTCATAAGTCTCATAACAGCAGGGAAGAAGCTGTTCTTACTACTCTGCTGGTACATGTTTTCAAATTTTTGTATCTTTTGCCCAATGGAATAGGGTGGAAGAGAGTACAACCAAAGTGGGAGAGATCTTTGATTATGTTGGTTGCTTTCCTACAGCAGTGGGACAGTGTAGACAGAGTTAATGGATGGAAGGGTAGCTTTTGTGATGGACTGGGCTGCATTCACAACTCTCCATAGTTTCTTGTGGTCTTAGGTGGAGTAGTTGGCATAGCAAGCTGTGATGTATCCTGACAGGATTTTTTTAATGGTGTTTGTATAAAAATTGCCCAGTTAGAATATGAAACGTATACCAAAGAAATAGTGACTGTGTGAAAATCACAGTGGATTTAATTCTGATTAGTCCTACACTTCCAAAGCACATTCCAAAAATCACTGCATCTTCAGTCAGCACATGGGAAATGGATACTGCTGGTCTAATCAATGTGCACTCACACTGCCTTGGAACAGGATGTTGGTGATGCTAATGTGAGTACTGTGCTCCCACCATACACACCAGAGGGAAAAATTAACTGTTAAAATAAAGTAATACTTGAAACTGAATGTGCTGATTACACTACATTTTGAAGTGTAGAAGATAAGTTGGACCAGTATGTCTCATTCACCAGTTTGACTATTATTTCCTTTTGGAACTGGAGCAGCAAGTTGGTGTTGCTGACATCATGATTGTGAATGTTGTTTGCTGCTTGTCCCTTGTTCTATCCCCTGCTTGCTGACACCTTACCACTCAATAATGGTGCAAATCAGATAAAAGATTTAACTGCACAGAGCTGATTAAATGGACTGTGCAAGAGCATATTAGCATTAATGCAAGTCTGTAAAATAAAGGCAAAAATCAACTGATTAGGTTTCAGAATGAAGAAAACAAGCCATTGTTTAATTTTTTAAATTCACTTTTGGGACATGGGTTTGCTGGTTGGCCAGCATTTATTGCCCATCCCTAGTTGCCCTTGAGAAGGTGGTGGTGAGCTGCCTTCATGAACCACTGCAGTCCATATGCTGTAAGTTGTCCCTCAACGTTCTTAGGGAGGAAATTCCACCAGGATTTTGATCCAGCAACAGTGAAGGAATGGTGATATATTTCCATGTCAGAATATGAGAGGCTTGGAGGGGAACTTGCAGGGTGGGGTGTTCCCATATGTTCGCTGCCCTTGTCTTCCAGATTAAAGTGGCTGTATGTTTGGAAGGTGCTGTCGAAGGATCACTGGTGAATCTCTGCAATGCATCTTGTTGACAATACACACTGCTGCTAGTGAGTGTTGGTGATGAAACCACCAGAGATTGTATGATCAACAGCACTCGTTGTTTCAATTACTACTTTCCAGCAGGTCATCTCCGCTGGTCATCTTCTTCTCGGACTGGAGCAGACCTCCTCCCATTATTGCGTCCTCTGGATTCACAATGTACAGATTATTCCAAAATTTCTCATTATCAAACTCAATGTTTCTTGAGTCAGCATGGTTGCACAAGACTGACCATTCATAACCTTTGTTTAAATTCTTATATTTGTCAGTGTTGTTTCATGGATATACATTGAGTTCAGAATCCTGTTTTTCACAATTGAAGTTAATTTTAGCACAAAGTTATCAATAGTGTCTGTGACAGAGATGTCACATGCACTGTTACTGAACATGTGGTGAATAAAGCTCAAATCACAAATGCATGCCAATTTTTCTTTTCAAATTCTAGCATTCTAACTATGATTTTAAAATGTATTTGAAATATTCAAAGTCTATGAAACAATTAGAATTATAATTAACTTTATTGTCACATGTTCTAAAATGAGTGCAGTGAAAAGTTTCTAGGTCACCACTTACAATGCCATCTTAGGTACAAAGGTACCTAGGCACAGCTTCTTCAGTTACAAGATTAATTACAGTGTAACAATCTCACCAACAATGTACAATGTCACCACCACACGGCACCATCTTAGGTACAGAGTGACTAGGCACAATCCTTAGTTACCTAATAGAGAAATGGAAAAAAAAGTTACATTACAGCTATTCATGTTATAACCACATGGCAGAAAAACCAGAAGCAAAGTTAAAAAGACAAATATCGCAGTCTCTTCCCAAAGGCTCTCTGAAGCAGATCAACCTCAGCACAGTGGGTCTCCAAGTGGTTTGACCACTGGCTGCTGCCATGCTCTGCACCATGCCACTGGCCTCTGGCCTCCCTGCTCTGGGCCACCACCTGTGCTTGGGAGGCTGAGACTGGTTGTCCAAGTCCAAGAAGACAGAAGAAGAAAAACATAGAAGGGAGGAAAAGAAAGAGAAAAAAATAAAGAATGAAAAAAATGAGTTTGGAATGAACTGAAACTGCTGATTCTGTGACTTTATTTTGTTAAAAAGTAGAATACTTCCACAGCACTTACACCCAGGCTATGACAACGGTGTTCAGATGATCATTGGTCATAATACATTCAAGCAAGAAAGCATTCCACTAGGGCAAATTCCATAGCAGGAAGAAGTTTTAAAGAGTGAATGCCTGGGAATATGACTTTTCAAGATTAAATATACATGCTCTTTTACTCATCATGTAAATGTGTTAAATGAGTTCAATTGGAATATATCTTCATTATCATTATACTACACATTTACTGGAATATGCTGAGAAATGCTATGTTTACATCTGTGTTTCCCTAAGTTGCATTTTATTATCTTTCTGCTTGTTCCCCCTTACTTTGATCACTCCCTGCCTCGAAACATTGGATTTCACCAGCGTTATCCCAGAGTTAGTTACTGATGGGCACATTTGTTTCTTAGAGTCAAAGAGTCATGCAACATGGAAACAAACCCTTCAGTCCAACCATTCAATGCCGAGTATAATCCCAACCTTCGATTTAACCATCTGCCCACTGCGTATAGATGTAATAGAATTTTGACTACCTCTTATGAGCTTCTTGATATTACTGCTGAGAAAAAAGATGATAAATTCCACCTTTGAGCTCAATCCAAGTCATGGTGTTCAGAATGTCAGCAACAGTCAGAGTCATAGAGATATCAAAAATAAAAAGGGATTTCAGGTGAGATTTTGAGGCTTAACTTGTTACTTAGTGCTAAAAATTATTTTGCATGTATGATCATATTTTATAATAGTCAGAAAAATATTTTTGTAAATTTCCTCTAAAAATTAATACTTCATGACAAAAAAAATCAAAGATGACATTGATCATGTGGAAATGATGACAAAGAAAATCCTAATTAGATTTGTATAAAGAGCACTTTTGTGTTCATGTAACCTGGAAGACATGTAGATAATCATGCTCACAATGACATTCTGTGAGAATGTTGTTCACTCAGCTTTAAGCAGCTTGTGGCTAATACCCATGTTCACCCAAAATACTGATTAGCTCAAGTAGAAATACAACTAAGATGTTTGCTGTCAGAGAGGCTCTATAGCAGATATAAATTAATAATCCCTATCAAGGTACGTGATTTGAAAATTTCTTTTAAAAAGGGTAACGTATTTATTTTCTTGCCTGAGATTCTTATGGACCCGCTCATATAAAAAACAATAGAAAAAGGAATAGGAGGAGACCATCCACCCGTTGTGCCTATAACAGCATTCACTACAATCTTCTGACTCAACTCCAGAATTTGACCATTCTCTTAATGCCTAGACTCCAAGAAATCAAAAAAAAATTGATATCAGTCCTGAAAACACTCCACAACGGAGCATCCAACCCATCTTCATTGGACAATTCCAAAATTCACAACCACTGAGCTAAGAAGTTCTTCCTCATAACAGTCCAAAATAGTCAACCTCATATCCTGAGAATGCTCCCCCATGTTCTCGGCACTCTGGTTAAGTGGAAAAAACTTTTTAGTGTCCTTCAGAATCTTTTCTGCTTCAATGAAATTACCTTTCTTTCTTCTTACTCGAGAGAATATAGACCCAATTTCCTCTGCCTGTCATTATAGGACAACCCTTTCATGTCAGCAACTAATCAAATAAAACTTTGCTCTTCAAATGTTAAATCAAATATATTACTTCATAGATGTTGAGGTCAAAACAGCGTGCAGGTATCCATGTTTGGTCCCATTAACACCCTATATGATTGTTACAATATTCTTTGTTGTTATGAAGTTGTAGGTGTACTGTACCTTTAAGAAAGTTGAAAAGCTGGTAAGGACTTAGCAAGCACACAGAGTACTGGAAAATTTAAATATAACATTGGGGAGAATAGCTCGCAGTGGCTAGGCTGCTGTGAGATAAAAATAAGTTCAAATTCAGCCAATCAGTTTAAATTATGCCTCAAGATACCAAACTCCAATCAAGTTTGAATTTAGTATTTTGATCATCTTAAAACCAACGAAATTATCCAATGTTTTGGGGTATAAAGACAGAAAAAAATTGAACAGTTGAGGGAGAACTGCCAAAAGACCAATGGATGTAGTCTGCTGGTTTAAGAGCTCTCTGAGAGGTACCTATCTGTGGAAGAAGTCTGCACAGAAGAACATAGAAACCGACCTAGAGAGAGAACCTACAGAGAAAAATCCACAGAGGAAACTTGGCAAAGCTGACTGGTTTTGAAATGTGATTATTTCTTTTTGTAAATCTTAATTGGGAATTTTGTCAGACCAGTATTGTAGAGGGGGAGGTAAAAGATAGGTTTAAGAGAAAGGAGTTGGAAATAGTTGTTAGTTAATATTCTCTGTTAAAATTAAATAAATAAAGTTGTTAATTTTTACTTTAAATATTGACATCTGGGATAGTTCTTTGCCTCTCGAATTTTAACAGATTACATCACTGGGTGAATCTTTTCTGTGTTGTTGGTTTAAATTAGCAAAGGGGTTTATCCCATGTTGTAACATTATTCCTGCACTCCAATCCCCTTGTACCAAAAGTCAACATATCACTTGCTTTTTGATTTGTGCGTAGAATTTGTATACTAACTTTTTGTCTTCCTTCTAGTGGTGCACTCTTGAACATCGACAGATAAAAGTTTCATGACTTTCAAAACTATTCTGTTTTTCTATTCTTACATTAAAAACAGACAACCTCACAGATTCCCATATTCTGCACCATCCCCCATCTTGTTGCCACTCACTCACTACCTTATCTTGACAGCGTCTTTGTAGCCTCATCTAACCTTATGTAATGGTAGACTTAGGCAGACATTTGGCTTGAAGATCATGAAGCAGATTCAATTTACTACTGTCATCATCTTATCACAAACATTAAGGGAAATTATAGCTAAAATAAGGAAAGCAGAATACTTACAGAGCCTATAGTTCACACTGTGATCAAGAAATCCTTCATCCAACTGACTGTCTCTCTCTCTCTTCTGCCTACATGAGGTTGCTGCTACCTGACAAAAACATTCCTCACTTCAGAGAATGTCCAGGGCGACTATCTGACTCCCCTGCTCAGTGTCCTCCCTAAATGTCGCCACCTGCTGTTGTTGATCCCATTACACACTTCCTGTTTGAGACTTGCCAGCCGAGCAACATTTGCAAAACAGCTGCATGATCAACAAGTTGAATTGTATGGAAGTGATGGACAAGTGGTATTATTGCAAGACTATTAATCCAGAAAATTCAGCCAATGTTCTGGGGAACTAGGTTCAAATCCTGGCATAGCAGATGGTGGAATTTTAATTCAGTTATTCTGGAATTAACAATCTAATGATGACAATTGTGAGGAAAAATCTAACTGGATTCATCAATATCCTTTGGAGAAAGAAATGTGCCATCCTTATCTGGTCTGGCCTCCATGTGTCTCTAGACCCATGGACCTGTTATTGACTCTTATCAGGATAATTAGGGAGGGAAATAAATGCTGGCCTAGCCAAAGACACTCAAATCCTCTGAATGAATAAAAGAAAATGTTCCATGCTAGCTTGAATGTTTGGACCCACCTTAGTGGCAGCAGTTTATTTTTGCACCATCATCAGGACAAATGATAGAGGTGATGGTGATATCCAGCATTTACCATATACAATTTCCTCAGCCTCTCATCTGTATTGGTACATGCCATTGGATTCCCCGCTCTATGTCAGGTCCTCATATTGGGGACTAGGCCAGTCAGGGCTGTCAGAATTTGTATCATCGGCAGCACTCATTTGCCTCAGTCACCACCTCCCAGCAGGTCATCTCCTTACTTCTATCATGTACACTAACATAAAGCAGCATTTGTTTAGCAATAACTTGCACACAGATGCCCAGTGTGTTCTGCTAGGGTTCCTTAGTTCCTGGTCTCATTAAAGTCTTGGCTCAGACATAGATACAAGAGCTAAATTCCAGAGATGAAATCCGAGTGATAGCCCATGATATCAAGGCCACATTTGGCCAAGTGTGGCATCGCAGAGCCCTAGTAAAACTGGAGTCAATGGGAATCAGTAGCAAAGCTCTCTGCTGGTTAGAGTCATACTAGGCACAAAGTAAGGTGGTTGTAGTTGTTGGAGATAAGTCATCTGAGCTCCAGGACATCTCTACGGAATTCCTCAGTGTCTCAAGCCTAAGCATCTTCAGCTGCTTCATCAATGACTTTACCTCTAACATCAACTCACAAGTGAGGATACTCTCTGATGATTGTACAATGTTCAGCACCATTCACAAATCCTCAGATACTGAGGCAATCCATGTCCCAAATGCAACAAGATCTGGACAATCAGGCTTGGCTGAAAGGTGGCATATAACAATCATGCTAAATAAATACCAAGCAATGAAAAATACCAACAAGTGAGAATCTAATCATCATCCCTTGGCAGTTAATGGCGTTACTATCACTGAATTCCCCAGTATCAACAGCTTGGGGATCATCATTGACCAGAAACTGAACTGGATTAGTCATGTTAATATAATGGCCAAAAGAGCAGGTAAGAGGTTAAGAATCCTGCAACATGAAAATCACCCTCTGCCACCCAAAGTCTGTCTGCCATATAAAAGGCACAAGTCAGTGATGTGATGGAATATTCTCCACTGGCCTGGATGAGTGCAGCTCAATCAACACTGAAGAACCTTGACATCATCCAGGACAAAGTAGCCCACTTTATTGGCATCACATCAATGAACATCAACAAATCAGTGTATACCAACTACAAAATGTACTGCAGAAATTCACTCACTATCCTTAGACAGTGCTTTCCAACTCCATGACCATTTACATTGAGAAGGTCAAGGGCAGTAGATACATGAGAACACAACCATCTGCAAGTTCTCCTCCAAACCATTCACTATCCTGACTTAAAAATATATGACTGGTCTTTTAGTGTTGTTGGGTCAAAATCCTGGAACTCCCACCCTAAAGGCATTGTGGCTCTACTAACATCACATAAACAAAGAGACTTGGAGTGCAGGTTCATAGCTCCTGGAAAGTGGAGTCGCAGGTAGATAGGATAGTGAAGGTGTTTGGTATGTTTTCCTTTATTGGTCAGAGTATTGAGTACAGGAGTTGGGAGGTCATGTTGTGGCTGTACAGGACACTGTTGGAATATTGTGTGCAATTCTGGTCTTCTTCCTATTGGAAAGATGTTGTGAAACCTGAAAGGGTTAAGAAAAGATTTACAAGGATGTTGCCAGGGTTGGATTATTTGAGCTATAGGGAGAGGCTGAACAGGTTGGGGCTGTTTTCCCTGGAGCAGTGGAGGCTAAGGGGTGACCTTATAGAGGTTTACAAAATTATGAGGGGCATGGATAGGGTAAATACGCAAAGTCTTTTTCCTGGGGTCCGGGAGCCAGAACTAGAGGGCATATTCTTAGGGTGAGAGGGGAAATATGTAAAAGTGACCTACGGGGCAACGTTTCCACGCAGAGGGTGATACGTGTATGGAATGAGCTGCCAGAGGAAGTGGTGGAGGCTGGTACAATTGCAACATTTAAGAGGCATTTGGATGGGTAAATGAGTAGGAAGGGTTTGGAGGGATATGGGCTGGGTGCTGGCAGGTGGGACTAGATTGGATTGGGATATCTGGTCGGCATGGACAGGTTGGACCGAAGGGTCTGTTTCCTTGCTGTACATCTCTGTGACTCTATGACTCTATGACTCGAAGACAGCTTGTCACTATCTTTTCAAGGACAGTAGGGATGAGCAAAAAAATGCTGGCCAAGTCAACGATGCCCACATCCCAAGAATTAATTTTTTTTAAGTCTTACCCATACAGAACTTCAGTTCACATCTGGTACTTTAAGAAAAAAGAGGCAAGCAGAGCAAGGAGAAGCTTTGAGAAATTCAGTATTATTACAAGTCAAATCTCTCTAAAATAATGAGCCAGGTGAACACATTGAACACAAAGGAATTATCCAGTCCTCATCTTGAGAAGCAAGGTCTGTTTCAACAGGACGACAGTGATAGAAGCAAGAGAGAAAATACAGGTCATTCTACTATAACGCGACAGTTGTATTTCTGTGCAACCTCGCGTTATAGAAAATCATGCTTTGGAAAACCGCATAGGAACATTGCGCAGAAGAAGATTGCTATTAGATACTCACTGTATGCGTTCAGTAGAAACTTCATATTACACAAACAATGTTCTCAATTTGTCAATTGTGTTCTAACAAAACATGTGCTATTGCAGAATGACCTATGTAGTTCATTGTATTTTCCACAAATGCAGGGCAGATCCCAAAGCACTTTGTTCAAGTGTAGTTACTTGTTATATAGGAAATGTGGCACCCAATTTGTGCACACTGATCTCTGACAAATAACAATGTCATAATGCAGATACACTAATTTTGTTATGTTGATTTGGGGATAAATATTGGCCATAGGACTAGGAATAAATTACCTGCTTCAAAACATTGCTGTGGATCCTTTCTATTTATCTTGAAAGCAAACAGGGCTTCCGTCTAATGTTTCATCGTGGTCCAAAGTTTTTGAAAGAGCCTAAGGCTGAGGTTGAAACACTAATGTTAATTAACATAGATAAACTAAGGCACTTAAAGCAATCTTAGACAAATTTATTTTGAAATACATAATTTTTCAAATTGTAATTAGGATATGGGTCTTACTTTAAGATTATAAATTGGCTCAGTGAAAATAAGAATTATCAGAGGATTTTTTTTCTATTAATTTGGGAAATTTTATTGATTAAGCATGGTAGATATTTGTAATTGTCAATTGCCAACTTGAAAAAGTGTTAAATTGTCCATTTTGGCAGAAAGAACAAAAAAGAAGCATATTATCTAAATGATGTGTTCTTGCAGTGCTCTGAGATATGGGTATCCAAGTACATGAATGGCAGAAGGTTTGTATGCAGGTGCAGCAAATAATCAGGAAAGCTAATAGATTGTTATGATTTATTATGTAGGAAATTAATGCTAGAGTAGGCGGGTTATGCTTCAATTTTGCAGGGCTAGGTTAGATGTTCTATTGTTCTGGTCACTGTACTTGTGGAACAATGTTAATGCATTGGAAGCAGTTCAGAAAAGATTTATTGGACTAATACCTGAAATGAAAATTTGCATTATATGAAAGTCTCTGTCCTCTGGAGTTTAGAAGAATCAGAGTTGGCTTATTTTGAACATGTAAGATCCTGTGGGGACTTGACCAGGTAGCTATTGAAGGGACACTTCCTGCTTTGGGAGAATCTAGAACTAGGGTAATAGTTTAAAAATAAGAAGGTGCCCATTTAAAACAGATGAGGAAACTTTTTTTTATCTTGCAGAGGATTGTGCATCTTTGGAATTCCCTTTCTCAAACAGAAGTGGTTGCAGAATGTTAAAGTATTTTTAAGCCATAGTTAGATAGATTATAGATTACCAAGGAGATAAAAGATTATCTGGGATATTCAGGAGTGTAGAGTTGAGGCTAAAATTAGATCAGCCATGATCTTATTGAATAGTGGAGCAGGCTCAAAGAGCCAAGAGGCCTACTCTTGTTGATTGTTCATATGTTTGTATATTACAACATATCTCTAAATAGAAACTGAGCTTTTCTTCCCAACCATTCAGAAATAAGGTAATATGTGATACTACTGCTGGTTTTAGAACTTTGCATGTGTCTCTTATAGTTTGTTTGCTTGTCAAGATAAAGATGACCATATTTATCATCTGGGGTGTTTGGTAGGTGACAGCTCCAGGCAATTTGGAACCAGAATTTTTTTTTTACTGAAATAGGACTGGACACTACAGATGTTTGAATTTTGGGCAAGTCGGTGGCTCAAAATTTCCTCCCTTTCCATTTTCCCTCTGTTACTAATATGTAAGAGCTTTTGACGGCGTTCACACTGTTATTTATATGATCAATATATAGAATACACAAAATCACTATATTCTACATATCCATGTTATAGATGTGCATAAAGTTTGATCAAAATATAGACCACTCATAACTTCAATTGAGGATCAATATTTTGTAGATATTTTATGATATTAGTGCACATTCCGTTTAATAATTGTCAATGAAATATATGGTCACAATATTATGTACTGTTACGCTATGCAAGACTTCTGTCCTAATCAAACAATGTATCCAGAAAATTATCCGTACTTTGCCTTTGGAGATTCAGACACCATTTTCTAATGTCCAGAAGTGTTAACACACACAGCCAAATGACTTCCCCACAACCAAATCACCGTGATTGTTTTGCTTTTGTTTTTGACAATTAACGACCACCCGTGCAGCCAATTAGAAGTTTAAATGCAAAGCCCATTATGAACCATCAAAAGTGAGGGGGAGGGGAAGGGAGGGCAGAAGAGAAACCTTTTTTTAAATAATTAACTTGTTCAAATGTGTTATACACTCCTGCGCTTGAAACTAGGCCTTTTTGCTCAGAGTTAAGAACACTACCTCTGCATCATGAGAGGCCTCAAACAGATACGTTCATTTTTTTTAAATATAAAATTTTTCTAATCAACCTGGTGAGAAATGTTATTATGCACCTGTGGAACAGGTAGGACTTGAATGCAGGCCTCCCAGTCAAGGGGTGGGGACATTACTACTGCACCACAAGAGGGCCCCAGACACTGTATTTTTTCTTTTATTTTAGCTGTCACACTTCATAAATGTTTTCTTTTCATTGATTTTCCAATCTGCTTGATATTGAACAGAATCTCCTACAAACAGTTCAGCAGCAAAAGCAGCAGCAGCAGCAAAGGAGTCCAATAGTCAATAGGGAACAGGGAATGAGCTACATCAGGAAGATTATTGGAAGTGGCAGCTGGGTTAGATAAGATAAATTGATCTCTAGAATTAACAGGATAGGTCTCGGGCAGGAGTCAAAATTCTTTTTTCTAAGCACTCTTGAGATTTTCTCGGAGGCTACTTTTTGATTTTAAGGTCTATATTTTGGTTTTCAGGTTGACTTTTTGTTCTTGCTAACTCATTTATTAGGTGATGCCAATATAGACCATCAATATCTTCTATGTATGTGGTGGTATGTTTAGACTCAGAAGCAGAATCAGACTAATTCATCAATGTCCTCAAAAATTATAAATTCTCGATTAAACTTAAAGCCATAGCTCACAAGAAAAGCATTTATCTCATATATGTCACAACATTTAAATTAGGATAAAACAGAAAGCATAAGTTAGCAAGAGAATTTTTTTTTAGCAAAATCATACACATTTCTACTTAAAAACACTGACTTGTGAAATCATAGCTGATGCATTTCCACTCAATATGCACAATATGTAACATTTTAAACACTTCCCCCCCCCCCCCCAACATTATATTATGACTGAGATTGGGGAGGTGCACTAACTCATACCTGATCCAACTCCTCCACTAGCCACAAAAAAAATTCAGGTGTTGAAGGTGATTTCCTCGAATTCCAGGAGCAGGAATTACTGTTTTATATACTGTTGCACTGTTTTGGAACCATGGAGAAAAGAAAAGTCAAAACAACAGCAGTTTTAAAAGGGAGAAGAACAGACAAAGGTGAGGACAGTGCAGGAGAGAGAGAGAGAGAAAAGCAAACTGACAGAGCAGAGAACCTACACAGTTACTGCCTTTGCTATTTGAATTCATGTACAGCTGGACATTGGAGTGTGTCTGGGAAAATTAACAAACAGTGAAATTCATAACTAATCTTGGAGGAACCAGTTGAGAGAGGTCACGTAAGTCTGCAGTAGTGAGTAGAGTGAGTTCTTTCTTGATTCTATGTTTTATTGAGATATGTCTCTTGATTAAATTTAAAATAGAAGCCACAACTATTAACTTAAACTGGAGCAGTGTTTTGTAGAGGAGTAAGAAGGTGCTATTTTCTGCTTCTGTAGATTGCAAAGGAGCAAAAATGGCTTTTAGTAGAGTGATATGCTCTTCCTTTCGAACGTGGGCGGTTAGGGAGAGTTTACGGGTTACTGAGGATTATATCTGCAATAAATGCAGTTGGTTACAAATTCTATCAGATTGAATGGATTGGTTAAAGAGACAGTTAGAGGCCATGAGGAATTTACAAGAGCAAGGGGATATGATGAATGGCAGTTACAGGAAGGGGGACAAAAATCGCAGTTACAGTCACATAGATGGATTAATTCCAGGAAAGCTAAGAGAGGTAGACAGTTAGTGTAAGGGTTTTCCGTGGCTATCCACCATTCAAAAAAGTATGCTGTTTTGGAAAATAAAGGGGATGATGGATTCTCAGGGGAATGTAGCACGAACAGCCAAGTTTCTGATATTGAGACTGGCTCTAATGCAATAAGGGCGGCACGGTGGCACAGTGGTTAGCACTGCTGCCTCACAGCGCCAGAGTCCCCGGGTTCAAGTCCTGCCTCAGGCGACTCTCTGTGTGGAGTTTGCACATTCTCCCCGTGTCTGCGTGGGTTTCCTCCAGGTGCTCCGGTTTCCTCCCACACTCCAAAGATGTGCAGGTCAGGTGAAT
The DNA here is from genome assembly GCF_047496795.1 of Chiloscyllium punctatum. Classification (NCBI taxonomy): domain Eukaryota; kingdom Metazoa; phylum Chordata; class Chondrichthyes; order Orectolobiformes; family Hemiscylliidae; genus Chiloscyllium; species Chiloscyllium punctatum. The sequence continues at coordinate 12,329,428 of NC_092770.1, read as the reverse complement.
TGGCCATGCTAAATTGTCCGTAGTGTTAGGTAAAGGGTAGATGTAGGGGTTTTGGGTGGGTTGCGCTTCGGCGGGTGTGGTGTGGACTTGTTGGGCAGAAGGGCCTGTTTCCACACTGTAAGTAATCTAATCTAAGGGATACGTCGGGTTACAGGAGATCAATTGTGTTAGTGGACTCTCGAGTCTCAGGTACAGAGAAACGTTTCTGTGGCCAGCAGCGAAAATTCAGAATGGTGTGTTGCTTCCCGGTGCCAGGATCAAGGACATCTCAGAAAGGGTGCAGAATGTCCTCAAGGGGGGAGAGGGGTCAGCAGGAGGTCATTATACACATTGGAACCAATGACATAGGAAGGAAAAAGGTTGAGATTCTGAAGGAGATTACAGAGAGTTAAATAGGAGTTTAAAAATGAGGTCCTCAAGTGTAGTAATATCTGAATTACTCCCGGTGCTATGAGCTAGTGAGGGCAGGAATAGGAGGATAGAGCAGATAGATGCATGGCTGAGGAGCTGGTGTATAGGAGAAGGATTCACATTTTTCAATCATTGGAATCTCTTTTGGGGTAGAACTGACCTTACAAGAAGGATGGATTGCACCTAAATTGGAAGGGGACTAATATACTGGCAGGGAGATTTGCAAGAGCTGCTCGGGAGGATTTAAACTAGTAAGGTGCAGGAGATAGTGAGGAAAGAGATCAATCTGATACTGGTACAGTTGATAACAGAAGTGGGTCAAACAGTCAGGACAGGCAGGGATAAACCAAAGAACAAGGTAGACTGTTAAATTAAACTGCATTTATTTCAATGCAAGGGGCCTAACAGGGAAGGCAGATGAACTAAGGGCATGGTTAGGAACATGGGACTGGGATATTATAGCAATTACAGAAACATGGCTCAGGGATGGACAGAACTGGCAGCTTAATGTTCCAGGATACATATGCTACAGGAAGGATAGAAAGGGAGGCAAGAGAGGAGGGTGGGGTGGGGTGGCGATTTTGATAAGGGACAGCATTACAGCTGTACTGAAGGAGGATATTCCCGGAAATACATCCAGGATAGTTATTTGGGTGGAACTGAGAAATAAGAAAGGGATGATAACCTTATTGGGATTGTGTTATAGACTGTCTAATAGTCAGAAGAAAATTGAGAAACAAATTTGTAAGGAGATTTCAGTTATCTGTAAGAATAATAAATGGTTATGGTAGGGGATTTTAACTTTCCAAACATAGGCTGGGACTGCCATAGTGTTAAGGGTTTAGATGGAGAGGAATTTGTTAAGTGTGTACCAGAACATTTTCTGGTTTAGTATGTGGATGTACCTACTAGAGAAGGTGCAAATCTTGACCTACTTTTGGGAAATAAGGCAGGGCAGATGACTCAGGTGTCAGTAGGAAAACACTTTGCGGCCAGCGACCGCAATTCTATTAGATTTCAAATAGTGATGGAAAAGGACAGATAAGATCTAAAAGTTGAAGTTCTAAATTGGAGAAAGGCCAATGAGGTATTAGGCAAAAGCTAATACCTGTTCGCAGGTAAAGGGGTGGCTGGAAAATAGGAAGCCTTCAGAAATGAGATGACGAGAATCCAGAGGGTGAAAGGGAAGGTTGGCAGGTATAGGGAAGGCTGGATGACTAAAGAAATTGAGGGTTTGGTTCAGAAAAAGAAGGAAACATGTGTCAGGTATCGACAGGATAGATCGAGTGAATCCTGAGAAGAATATAAAGGAAGTAGGAGTATACTTAAGAGGGAAATCAGGAGGGCAAAAAGAGGACATGAGATAGCTTTGGCAAATAGAGTTAAGGAGAATCCAAAGGGTTTTTTCAAATACATTAAGGACAAAAGGGTAACTAGGGAGGGAATAGAGCCCCTCAAAGATCAGCAAGGCGGCCTTTGTGTGGAGCAGCAGGAGATGGGGGAAATACTAAATGAGCATTTTGCATCAGTATTTACTGTGGAAAAGGACATGGAAGATATAGACTGTAGGGAAATAGATGGTGACATCTTGCAAAATGTCCATATTACAGAGGAGGAAGTGCTAGATGTCTTGAAATGCATAAAGGTGGATAAATCCCCAGGACCTGATTAGGTGTACCCTAGGATTCTGTGGGAGGCTAGGGAAGTGATTGCTGGGCCTGTTAGTGAAATATTTGTATCTTCAATAGTCACAGGTGAGGTGCTGGAAGACTGGAGGTTGGCAAACGTGGTGCTACTGTTAAAGAAAGGTGGTAAGGACAAGCCAGGGAACTATAGATGAGTGAGCCTGATGTCGGTGGTTGGCAAGTTGTTGGAGGGAGTCCTGAGGGACAGGATGTACATGTATTTGGAAAGGCAAGGACTGATTAGGGATAGTCAACATGGCTTTGTGCGTGGGAAATCATGTCTCACAAACTTGATTGAGTTTTTTGAAGAAGTAACAAAGAGGATTGATGAGGGCAGAGCTGTAAATGTGATCTAAATGGACTTCAGTAAGGCATTTGATTAGGTTCCCCATGGGAGACTGGTTAGCAAGGTTAGATCTCATGGAAACAGGGAGAACTAGCAATTTGGATACAGAACTAGCTCAAAGGTAGAAGACAGAGGGTGGTGGTGGAGGGTTGTTTTTCAGACTGGAGGCCTGTGACCAGTGGAGTGCCACAAGGATTGGTGCTGGGTACACTTCTTTTCATTATTTATACAAATGATTTAGATGTGAGCATAAGAGGTATAGTTAGTATGTATGCAGATGACACCAAAATTGGAGGAGTAGTGGACAGTGAAGAAGGTTACCTCAGATTACAACGGGATCTTGATCAGATGGACCAATGGGCTGAGAAGTGGCAGATGGAGTTTGATTCAGATAAATGCAAAGTGCTGCGTTTTGGGAAAGCAAAGGACCTATACACTTAATGGTAAGGTCCTAGGGAGTGTTGCTGAACAAAGAGACATTGGAGTGCAGGTTCATAGCTCCTTGAAAGTGGAGTCACAGGTAGATAGGGTAATGAAGAAGGTGTTTGGTATGCTTTCTTTTATTGGTCAGATTGTTGAGTATGGGAGTTGGGAGAACATGTTAGGCCACTGTTCGAATATTGCATGCAATTCTGGTCTCCTTCCTATCTGAAAGATGTTGTGAAACTTGAAAGGATTCAGAAAAGATTTACAAGGATGTTGCTGGGGTTGGAGGATTTGAACTATAGGGAGAGGCTGAACAGGCTTGGGCTGTTTTCCCTGGAGCATCGGCGGCTGATGGATGACCTTATAGAGGTTTACAAAATCATGAGGGGCATGGATAGGATAAGTAGACAAAGTCTTTTCCCTGGGGTGGAGGAGTCCAGAATTAGAGGGCATAGGTTTAGGGTGAGAGGGGAAAGATATAAGAGACCTACGGGGCAACTTTTTCACGCAGAGGGTGGTACATGTACGGAATGAGCTGCCAGAGGATGTGGTGGAGGCTGGTACAATTGCAACATTTAAGAGGCATTTGGATGGGTATATGGATAGGAAGGGTTTGGAGGGATATGGGCCAGGTGCTGGCAGGTGGGACTAGATTGGGTTGGGATATCTGGTCAGCATGAACGGGTTAGACCGAAGGGTCTGTTTCCATACTGTACATCTCTATGACTGTAATTTAATCACAGTGGTGATATGTTTAATAATGCAATTTCATACAAAAATAGTTCAGCCATTTTTTTAGTCAAAAAATAACGAGTTTATTACATGTAGAACTTATTCAAACAAATATGAAATCAATTATTGACCAAAAAATTTAGACTGTGCAAAGATAAGACTTATATTCTTACATCCCAAACTTAAAATGAGGCAAATACAGGGAACAGGCCAAGTAAGGTTCAACAGCCCCTCGGAACACCTCAAAAAGCAAATGCTCTTAAGACACTTCACAGTCAGACACTTCGGACTGGCTATCTTGGAAATGTTAGAAAGATTAAAACATCCTTAAGCTTCTGGCTAATGATAAAATTGGACCTCCCAACAACCTCCATACCCAATCCCCAACCGATTCATCACTGACACTGCCCATCCCAACTCACCAACCTGTCTGGTTTTCTAACAATAAATCCCACCCCAAACAGACCTGACCCAACCTAGCCACCCAACTGCCCCCTAACATCCAGCTCTGACCCAAACTCTCAGATTCAACCCAGCCAACCTCATCACCTAACTCCTGACTTGCCCCAACCACCAGTGAACCCACTCTACCCCCCATCCATGTGCCACCTACTATCTGTCCGAACATGCCACTACCCTACCTGATGTGCCACATGGAAATATAGAAATAGGAGCACAATCAGATCATTTAGCCCATCACGCCTGCTCAGCCATTTCATATCATCATGCTTGATTCTTTATTTCAACTTCATATTCCTGCTTTTGACATTTTCCATCTCGATTTCTTTCTTAAATATATTCAGCGATTTGACTATAATGCCAGCATAACATTTTGTCCTTCCACCCTACACAACCACCATCCTATCTGCCACCATAACAACCAAGTATTCTGTCCATCTACTCACTTTCCACCCTCCCCACCTGCCAATCGGCCACCATGCCATCTTATCTACCTGCCACTTGAGTCCTTTGATAGACAGGCAGGAAGCTGGAAGAACACAGCAAGCCAGGCAGCCTCAGGAGTTGGAGAAGTCGATGTTTTAGATATAACCCTTATTCGGGACTGGACAGTCGTGGTTCTCCACATGTTTGGGAAGAGGAAGCCTTGAGCTGGGAGAGGGTGGAGGAAACAGAATGGAGATGCCTCGCATAGCCAAGAGGGTGGAACGGAGAATCCAGAGAGGGAATTGTCCATTGTGTCATTGGAGGTATTGTAAGTATGGAGCATCAAAGGTGGGTACAAATTTGGATGGTTTAAACTGTACCTGTAGGCCTTGAGGGATGAGATAGGTGCAAAGCCAACAGCTGAGAAACATCATGTGGCTGTAGTATTGGGTTTGTTTCATTGTGTTGTCAAAGAGCTGGAGGGCTGAGGAGGTCATGGCGTTGTGGCAGTGAGGAAGGGACTCACTGAGTTCATGTCTGAGGGAGGCAGAGAACTTCTTCAAACTGGGCATCCTTTGAAGAGACTTTGAGGTGAAACAGACTGGCTTATACCTGGAACATCGATTTCACCATCTCCTGTTGCTGCCTGGCCTGCTGTGTTCTTCCAGCCTCCTGCCAGTTTATTTTGGATTCCAGCATCTGCAGACTTTTTGTCTCTAAACTGAGTCCCTTGTCCAATTTATTCAACCTCCACCCCCATCCCATTGACTTCACTCACCCTCCCTCATTCATTAATGATCATTGAATTATATTGAATTTTAAATAAGAAAAACTCTTCATAGCTATACTTGGTCAGTAACATTTAATGTGTAAAAGAAACAGAAAAATATTAAAATACTGGGCAGTCCTTAAAAGATGCTACAGAAACATCAGAATACTCCTTTGTTCGGCTCCTTGCCTTTTACACCTTTATCATTTAAATCGTTTCCCTGGTGTCAATGTGGGCAGTGACTTCTCATCCCCTGTATTACTTTGACACCTATCCAGCCTGTCTTAACAACCTGACTTAATTACATAAGTAAGATTTGTCCTTTGCTAATTCATGAACTCGTGTTTTTAATTCACACATTGTGATCCATATATAGCTGATACTTAATTACTCTTTAATATATAATTGCATCTTGGGAATTGCTTTTTGCAACTGGGTTTTTCAATAGATCATCCTTAGAAAAACATCTACTTTTTTTGATTCATTCTATCATCTGATGTACAAGAGAGAAAGACATGATTAATTGAACACTTTACACATCCAGGTGACATTTCCTAGGGGTTCATGAACAATGTTACTGTTCTAATGTTGGATCCCATCTGGACACAGCAAAGTCAGAAAAATAATATTGAAATAAATAATCAGAGGATCTGTTTGCTGAGAGAATGCATATTGCCCAGAACATTGGGCAAACTCCCCCATTCTTCTTCAAATAATTCCAAGATTTTATTTCGATTCCCTGCTGCTTCAGAGCTGGAATCCTTGTGGCAAGTCCAATTTCCTTTTGATGACAGACTAACATTTATGTTGAAGAAATATTTTAAATTCCTTAAATCTTAAGGAGATTCCACTTTGATTTTTTGCATTCTGTAAAACTGTTTCCTATTTGTCTGGTTTCTCCATTTCGCAAGAGAATCCACATTCACCTTTGTGGTCAGAAATGTAATATCTGGGTTCCAGTAACTGCTTACCTGTGGTCAGTCTTATAGATCTGAGTGCTACACAATCATACTGTCATTACATATTACAAAAAGGTCCATCAATTGCCACTGTGACCTTTGAGTAAAGACTAACAATTCTAAATTCTCATGACACTTCAACCCGAAAGACATGGTGCCTCCTTTAGAAGACTTTGTTTGACATTACCAAAAAAAATATCATTTTGGCAGTTTTAGGCCAGTTCAACTATTCTGCTTTTTGTAATCTTTTGAAAATAAATATTTGAAGACTCTATGGGATGGACTCCATCTCATGCACAGATTTTATATCATGATTCTAGTCCAAGTGTTAAGTTATAAATAGGGTTAGTGAGGCTTTGTATCTTTCATTGTTTTGCAACCAGATACTCTGTTTTGTGCTGCAAAATAATGAAGCAATCACACAATAAGAATGTTTCCTTTCTCCCCACATTATCAGCAAATGTTTCATCAGGACTGAGAACACATCTGCAGGAGAATTGTCTGATGTAGTTAAAAATGGCATCATTATTGCCATGCAAATGGCTTTAGAAAAAGTAACATGAACTAATGTGCTTGCTTGTTTTCCATTCTTGCTTCCAAGTTAGGTTTTCTACATGCACTCATTGCACATTTCCTACTCAAGGGAATCAAATCTCCAAGTTTTATTTCAATTTAGAGGATTGAGTTCTGAAAAACACAAAGTGAGTGTGTACAGAGATGTACTTTAAGCTTGCATGGGACAGTAAAGCAACAGCAATTGAAAAAGGTCTCTGAAGACTTCAGGACAGCTAGTCCAGTACAGAAAGAAAATGTCCTGGTGCAAAAATGTATGACAATATCCTTTCAAGATCCAGCAACTGAAGAAAAAGGCAACTCTTCAAAAAAGATAAAGGGCCCTATCCTTGAAAATAAGTATTTGTCAATAGCCAAGTGGCTATTCTTCAGTCAGTACCTGTGGATGTTTGATAGGTGTGATGATAGCAAATTCCAAACTTGTTCTCATCCACACTCATTGAGGTGTTTCCAGGATGAGCAGTTAGTGCCAGAATTCTGACCAATATACCCTCTTCCTACCCTAAAGGTCATATGTATACAGCATTCCCACTGATTCGCTGGCTATATCGGAGATTGAATCTCTTCTGGTCAATATGGCAGATTGATATAGCATGGCGTTTATCTGTTATTGAACTGCTACAGTGACTCATTAATAAGTGTTTATAGAATGACAAAAAAAATCCTTCAGTAGCTAATTTCTCTAAAGGCTACAATTTGTTCTGGAGAAGTCAATTGTTGGATAATACTTTCAACAACTGTTATTTTCTTTCTCATGGTTCTATGAGCTTTTAATGTTTTGAAGTTAATTAAAATTTCCCTTGTTGATGCTAACTATAAATCCTTCCATACTGTAATAAATCTAAGTGATAATTTTCCTGCTTGATTGCATTTTGAAGTTAAAGCAATGGTTTTCATCCTCTATTCACTGCAGTCTGTTCTGATGTAACACGATAGTTCCCACGTTATAAGAAAATCATGTAAAAACAGCACTATTTAAACCAATGGGACTGGAATTGCATTATAGCCAATACAGGTAAGGAAAGTTGGTGTCCTACAAATAATGGTCTAAATTATTCAATTACTTTATAGATAATTCGTGTTGAAGAAACACATGTTTTCGCAGAACCAAATGTACTATCTTCATTGTGCTATGATCAAATGAGGAGGAGGAGTTAAAAGCATGCCCCTCTCTACCCATCCTTTTCATTTTCCTAATTGGAACTCAATAGGCTTTTTCATTAAAATGGATATACTTGCCAATACAGTTACAGTTTAAGTCCTATGATCATAAAAGGCACAATCACACAGTATATATTTGTTTAAACAAGGAGATTACAGCTTTTATTGTATTTAGCTCATATGTCAAAGTAAAATAATAAAATATGCATTGACATATATTGAAATATTATAATGTATAAATAGATTGCAGAAGAAGGATAGATTAAACAAATTAAATGTCCAGAGAAACAAATGAGATACATAGTCTGTGGAGTTTGACAGCTTGGCTAGCTTCAATCATTTGACCCACCAAGACTTTGCCAACACATGATGCCTTTCTAAACTAAACACCTTTTGCCTCCACGTAGTCTGTACCCCTTTATAGCCTGCCTATTCATATATGTGTCAAGATACCTCTGAACATTGCTATTGTATTGGCCTCCTCTGGCAACACATTCCAGGCACTTACCACCCTCTGTGTAAAAAAAACATGCCTGTCACACCTTCTTTAAACTTACCCCCTTTTACCTTAAATTTATATCACCTAGTAATTGACATTTCTACCCTGGGAAAAAAGACTCTGTCTGTCCATGCCTATCATAATTTTGTAAACTTCTATTAGTTCACCACACTAAATGTTCCAGTCCTATTGCTTTCACTAAGTGATTCTGAGCTTCTATGGGGTAAAGATTTTCTTTTGCAGACAGTAGTGTTAAGTTGACTTCCTCTAAGAAGTTCTGCCTGTGGCACTTGGAGCAGTCTCAAACAGCAGGAGATCTCCACAGCTTCCAACCTCATAGTCCGGGAACCCCGCACTGCCCGGTTCTACCTCCTTCCCAAGATCCACAAGCCTGACCACCCTGGCCAACCCATTGTCTCAGCATGTTCCTGCCCCACTGAACTCATCTCTACCTACCTCGACACTGTCCTATCCCCCCTAGTTCAGGAGCTCCCCACATACATTTGAGACACCACCCACACCCTCCATCTCCTCCAAGAATTCCGTTTCCCTGGCCCCCAAAGCCTCATCTTCACTATGGATATTCAATCCCTCTACACCTCCATCCGCCACGACCAGGGCCTCCAAGCCCTCCATTTTTTCCTCTCCAGACGTCCCCAACAGTACCCTTCCACTGACACTCTCATTCGTTTGGCTGAACTGGTCCTCACCCTTAACAATTTCTCCTTTGAATCCTCCCACTTCCTCCAAACCAAAGGAGTAGCCATGGGCACACGTATGGGCCCCAGCTATGTCTGTCTCTTTGTTGGCTACATTGAGCAGTTGATCTTCCGTAATTACACCGGCACCACTCCCCACCTCTTCCTCCGCTACATTGATGACTGCATTGGCGCCACCTTGTGCTCCCGCGAGGAGGTTGAGCAATTCATCAACTTCACCAACACATTCCACCCTGACCTTAAACTTACCTGGACCATCTCTGACACCTCCCTCCCCTTCCTGGACCTCTCCATCTCCATTAATGACGACCGACTTGACACTGACATTTTTTACAAACCCACCGACTCCCACAGCTACCTGGATTACACCTCTTCCCACCCTACCTCTTGCAAAAATGCCATCCCGTATTCTCAATTCCTCCGCCTCCGCCGTATCTGCTCCCAGGAGGACCAGTTCCACCATAGGACACACCAGATGGCCTCCTTCTTTAGAGACCGCATTTTCCCTTCCCACGTGGTTAAAGATGCCCTCCAATGCATCTCGTCCACATCCCGCACCTCGGCCCTCAGACCCCACCCCTCCAACCGTAACAAGGACAGAACGCCCCTGGTGCTCACCTTCCACCCGACAAACCTTTGCATAAACCAAATCATCCACCAACATTTCCGCCACCTCCAAACAGACCCCACTACCAGGGATATATTTCCCTCCCCACCCCTTTCCGCCTTCCGCAAAGACCGTTCCCTCCGCGACTACCTGGTCAGGTCCACGCCCCCAAACAACCCACCCTCCAATCCTGGCACTTTCCCCTGCCACCGCAGGAACTGTAAAACCTGCGCCCACACCTCCTCCCTCACCTCTATCCAAGGCCCTAAAGGAGCCTTCCACATCCATCAAAGTTTTACTTGCACATCCACTAATATCATTTATTGTATCAGTTGCTCCCGATGTGGTCTCCTCTACATTGGGGAGACTGGGTGCCTCCTAGCAGAGCGCTTTAGGGAACATCTTCGGGACACCCGCACCAATCAACTAAACCGCCCCGTGGCCCAATATTTCAACTCCCCCTCCCACTCTGCCGAGGACATGGAGGTCCTGGGCCTCCTTCACCGCCACTCCCTCACCACCAGATGCCTGGAGGAAGAACGCCTCATCTTCCGCCTCGGAACACTTCAACCCCAGGGCATCAATGTGGACTTCAACAGTTTCCTCATTTCCCCTTCCCCCACCTCACCCTAGTTCTAAATTTCCAGCTCAGTAACTGTCCCCTTGACTTGTCCGGACTTGTCCTACCTGCCTATCTTCTTTTCCACCTATCCACTCCACCCTCTTCTCCTTGACCTATCACCTTCATCTCCTCCCCCACTCACCCATTGTACTCTATGCTACTTTCTCCCCACCCCCACCCTCCTCTAGCTTATCTCTCCATGCTTCAGGCTCACTGCCTTTATTCCTGATGAAGGGCTTTTGCCCGAAACGTCGATTTCGAAGCTACTTGGATGCTGCCTGAACTGCTGTGCTCTTCCAGCACCACTAATCCAGAGGGTTTTAAATCGTACAAGTTAAATGGAGAGAAGAGAAAGACTCTGGGTATAGTTCCATTGGCATCTCAGCTGCTTTTCCTGTTACACAGAGAATAGGAGGTTAAATTGTCAAATGACTTTCCCCAACCAATCATGGATGTCCAAATAAGATCATGGCCCATGTAATCGAATAGCAATTTGGCCAACCTACATCTGGGAATCCCCTTCTCAGCCTTCCACTGTCAAATAATGATATGGATTGGTTTGTGTCCACTCTGATGAGTACTTAGATGGATATCTGAATATTGTGCTAATGGCATAGGTAATGTGATTCACTCACATTCTGCTGAGGTTAATGTCTTTGGTGAGATTTAGAAGATAGTTAAATTCTGTCACAATGATGTTGGAATGTGAAGGGCACATTAAGACAAGTTGTGCAGATATCTTTGCCTGTGAGCTCAATCCCTGGAATGCAACTTTAGTTTCTTTTTACCATCAAATCAATTGGAATTTAACCAGCCTGTAATTCATTTCTTTTAATATAAATGGCAAGTTTTCATGACAAACGAGTCAATCAATAATTGACCTAATTATAATTTTTCACTTCGAATTTTCCTCAGTATGTTTATTAGTTTCTTGGTTTGATTACTTGAGCTGACACTTTATTGAAATGATTCATATAATTTTAATAATCAGGAAGCTAAACTAATGCTAACTCAACAAGAAAATTAAATTTGAGACTAGAGATAGCTCTCAACCACTTATATTTCTCAGAGCACACTAATTATACTTTCATTAGGTATAGTTTTTGCCGTACAATCTCAAATATACATCTGTGATTACTGGGCACCAAATCTATCATAGGATCACCAGTATATATAAAGTAATTAAAGAAAGTGCAGAGTAGGTTTGAAAATTAATTAGCAATGATTTTTATTTTGGATAAGTAAGTAAAGGAAATTTTTGTGGGTTTTCAGCTAAAAAGAGTTTAATACAGTATCTTGATAGGATGAAAGCCATGTGTTACTCTGTATAGATAGTCAAATACATATTTATTATAGTTTATCATTTCCTGATATAGATTCACAACCAAAGAAATATGCAAAGTTATCTGCAACATTATAAATCTGATCTACAACTAAATAGAATATCTTGAGTATGTCTTCAATAATTGAACTCCAATTGACATTTTAATTCTAAGCATCTGTCTGTCTCCAGGGTGAGATTAAGAATTTCATAACCAAAACAATTGGCTTTCCATGACGTATGAGAGCCCATTTAATGCTTTATTTTTTCTGGACTAAACAATGAAAGATAATTCAGATTTTCATTATAAGTAGACAGTGATTTTATGATAATAGGAATGTTATTTAATTCAGTTAATTATTTGTGAACCAGATTGCTGTACTACTTTTGTTCTCAAGCAGTTTTATATTTGTTATGGATTTTCATTAAGTATAAAGAGATGACAATTGAGGTGCGTGAATGAAGCTGACTAACAGAAGAGAAATTAAACACTTGGCATACTTTATCTAAATAAATGGACAACTTTGAATGAACTGTTTCGGATAAAAGATGCATATCGTGACCTGAATGAAAGCATTGATGCTTTTTCATATTTGACTTTATCCAAAAAAAGTTTATTAAGGAAATTGTTTTGATTCATCTATGTACCATTGTATAGCACACTTTTGTTTTTACAAGAAACACTAAAAGAAATTAAATATTGTTAGTATATTTTTTATGGAGTATGATGACCAGCTTGAAAATACTGAGGCTGAAAATTTTCATGGTGCAAAATTAATCTTATCAAATTAGTTGTCTGTTATATGAAATGTCTAATATTTAATTCCTTTAATGACAATGCAACTGTGTTCGCCTTACACGCTGATGAGTACGCTTGTGCTAGAATAGGCAGATGATAACATCAATCAGTGTACAATGTTGACTTGTCACAATACTCCAGTTAAAGCCCTCAGATAATCTCATGGGTGAATGCACATTCAGTAGCAAGAAAGATCATCTAACCTCACTGCCCACCTTACTCCCTTTTCCATCTCCACCCCATCCCCACCAACAGCACTATTTAAAGGGATCATCAGCCATTTACAGATGGGTTAGTGGTTGGTTTCTATTGACCATTGCTGAGTTTAAAGAAAATTTAGACATAGTTTTTGGTCACTTATTGTACAATGTACTGGGTCCTTCATTGAGTATATTTAAGACTGAGATAAATGGGTTCTTGAGTATCAAGGGGATCAAAGGTTACGGGGAGAAAGCGGGAGAACGGGATTGAAAAGCTTAGCCATGATTGAATGGCAGAGCAGAGTAGGTGGGCTGAATGGCCTACTTTCTGCTCTATGTCTTATAGTCTTATGGTCCTGAAAAATTGGTCCTGACTGCAAGAATCTTGATGAAACATTTGCTCTATTTCAATTGTTGGGATTCCATAGGACTATAGTATGGTGAGGAGAATGAGGTGAGACAAAATACAGCAGAATAAGCTGACGAAACAGTGAGAAGGAGGGAGACAAGGGCTTTCAGCAGTAGGCCATGTTCATCTAGGATGTTCAGGGAGCAATTTGGCTACACAAGCCTCCATAAGGAACAGAGGGCCCATTTCATCACTTGACTAAGGATGTTCTTATGGAAATTTGCACATTGCACCCAAAAGCTTGGGAAAAAACAGCATTGTTAGAATTTGTGAGATCACTGTGTCCATTAACATTTATGCAAGTGGCTCCTTCTAGTTTGGAGCAGATAATATATGAAGCAACTCACAATTTAGCATCTACTATTGCATATGGGACTGAATAGAGGTTCAGTATTCTAATGGAGCTAAATACATTTAATTAGAGAGATGAGAGAGGCATGTAGAGCAACCATGTGGCTTTGCATGAATTATAGGTTTTCCTTTCATGAAGAATGCAAATGAAAGTGCATACATAGCTTTGCAAATACATGTCAATATATGGGCCACAACTGGAAATTATCCAGTTAGCTTAAACTCTAGCTGGTGTATAACTATAAAAAATGGATCATGCAGGTTAATGGTTAATTCTCACGGTACACCTTCTTTCTATGATAGTCCATTACAATCTATATTTTAACTATCAACACAAACCTTGGGTGGTTAGTGGCAAATTAGTGCCATACATCTCCATGTTCCTTGATATTGGATGACAACTTTGTGGCAACACTAACAATATACCAAGCATTCCAGCATGCTTATCCATTAGTCATCTTCTTTATACATCAGCTGTTGGAAGTCACTTTTAGATTCCTCTGCAGCAGATCTTGTCTGTGATCTGACACTCCAGTGAGTTGTCATCCCATCACATTGCTTCCCTCTGTAGCTGCAGGCCACTTTTTCCATTTGTGTCATCATGTGCAAATTCCACCTCCAAGCTAGCCTCTGAAGTACACAGAGTATCAGTAACTTAGCTGAGAGCTGCAGTTGAGAGAGTGAATAATGATATTTCTTCTTTGTGTGTCTTCCTGCTCTTCAGCTACTGCTCCTCCACCAATGCCTGACCAGTCATCAGTTCATGGAGATCTTAAAGGAGAAGGTTAGATTATGGAGAAAGGAGTTTGAGGGCAGAAGGTGTAACGACATTGCAAGATGCAGACTTACAGCATCTAATACTTGTCAATATCGAGAGATTCTGGGATGAGCAGGAAGTGCAACATAGAAAGTGTATAAGGGATGACCATGGCATTGTCTTCAATGATTTTAGGCCCATCACTGAACATGGCATCAACTTGGGCCACTCTATTAACCATGAGCACTATCTCCTTCATGGGGTTTTGGACAGGCAGCTAGCATATGTACCTGCCTGCCAACACTTATGTGTTTCACCTTCATCTGCAAGATTGTGGTTTTGAGATGCGGCAATCACTGTTGATTAATGAGCAATGTGTGCAACTCACATGACCAGGGTGTGAGGTTTGCAACAGTCCTATGGTCTGTGAGGATAAAATAGAGTTTTGAATTTTAAGTGTAAGTCAAAATTATTGGTAAGCGAGTGTGTGAAAAACTGAACAGAGCCTGAGGTGAGTGGCTCAGTTGATAGGATATGGCATTTGAAGATTCTGACCACTCATTTGAGAGCATTAAGCTTCGTTTGGTATCGCATCCAGGTCCTGGGCTAAAGTGTTGTCATTGATTGCAACTGCTACCTGATTCCACCGTTTGCAAAGTCTACTTTCCACCTGTTATGCTAAATTGCATTGTCTGGGAACATTGGAACACAATCCACCATTCTACTTACAAGCCAATCCTTTTCCAACTGAATGCATTTCCCTTGAAGAAATATGGGCTGGCTTTTATTAGTACAGACTAGCTTTAGGTGGTGCTAGTGTCATACAAACTTGGGGTGCCTGCTAAGACATGGAGTCACCTAACAGCACATACAGCTCAAGTTTGCTCCTCATTTAAATGAGTAGACAACATAAAATTGGAAACAAGAGACAGGAGTTTAATTGTACATTGCAATCCTTGCATCTGTTTTCAGGAGTTTTCCAATATTATACCCAAAGACATTTCCTGCAAATAGGTAATCAGTGTGTATGAAGACAAACACAACACTTTTTCAACAATATGAATGAAGAATTTTTTCCATAAATATTTATGCTAAGAAAGATAAAAGTAATAATTTGAAAATTTACTCAAAATTCCTAATTTTCTGGAAAAGAAACATCACTTCAAAATGTTCACCTACCCAAATATTAAAAAGCTCTGTCCTGAATACTGTAGTTAATGATCTAGCAAATCTATGCATAGCCAGTGAAACTCAGACTCCTGCCTTTCATGCTGCCATTATCAATAGTACGTTATCTGGTATCATAATAGCATTCATCATGTTCAGGGTAATACTTTGGGAGCTGCATATTATGAATTGAGAAGACTTTATTTTTTGGACACAAAATCCCTCACAACTGCAAAGTGAAAGAGCAACTTTGAATGCCGGCTGCATTTTAACGGAAGTTTATTTGTTATTTACAGTCAATACATCTGACAAAAAAGGATTTGTTGTGTACAATGTGATGACAATAGATCTAGGACCGATAAACAGTAGCATATCTGGACATACAATTCTGATCATAACCTGAGGAATGTCATGCAGAAAATTTTAATTTTCAAGTTAAACATTCACACCATTTATCACATAAGATTTACTCATTTTCAAATGTACTGACTTCAAACCAACTGCACTTTCACAACAAGTAAAAGGAAAACATGTGGTTGCAATGTTCTGCTTCTGAGGTCCTGATGCTGGAAATACATATTGACAAATTGCACTCACTCAACTTGTTCCTTTACACCATCTTAATTTTATGAATAAAGACTGCAGGTTGGCAATGCAAAATTATCCAATATGCACTCTGGGAAGCACAGAAATGCAAAATTTCCCCCAGCATGCAAAGTTTGAGTATCTTCTCTTTTGATCAAGAGGATCCAAGGATACACATCGCTGAAACATAAAATGTATCTTTTGAAACACTTTTTTGTGTATATTTCATGATCTTTATTCTGATGAGAGAAGATATTAAATTGGTTCAATAACATGAAATTATTCATAGTAATATGTGCAGTCAGGTAACCAGTAAAGACTCACACATTTTACTTGAAAATTTTACCTGGATTCAAATATTAATTCATCAAGAAGACAGAATTTCGTTTCAGTATATAAGGCCTACGTGATTTTCCAATACGCACTTGTCTTTTTAAAATATATGGATATTTTCTCTTGAGGTGTTTTTCTTTCTTATGTTCTGAATCTTCATAGTCACCATAGTCTTGGTGTGCCTGAAACAACTACAAAACATATGGCCATCACTATTACAAATCACAGTTTAGAAAATTAGTCATTTCATTAGGATTAATGTCTAATGACAATTTTACAAACACTCATTTACTCAATTAGAGATTTCTAATGATCTTTATGACAGCATCATGCTGGAGTTATCAATTCAAAGCTTAAACTCAGTTATGAAATCATGAAGGAGAAAGTGAGGACTGCAGATGCTGGAGATCAGAGCTGAAAATGTGTTGCTGGAAAAGCGCATCAGGTCAGGCAGCATCCAAGGAGCAGGAGAATCGACATTTCGGGCATGAGCCCTTCTTCAGGAATGAGGACAGAAATCATGAAACCTTACAGAGTGGAAACTGGGCATTCGGCCCAGCAAATCCACATTGTCCCTCCAAAGAGTAACCCATCCAGACCCATTCCCCTACCTTATTACTCTACATTTACCCCTGACAAATGCATCTAGCCTACATATCTCTGATCACTATGGGCAATTTAGCACAGCCAATTCACGTAATCTGCACATCTTTGGATTGTGGGAGGAAACCGGAGCACCCAGAGGAAACCCACGCAAACACGGGGAGAATGTGCAAATTCCACACAGTCACCAGAGGTTGGAATCAAACCTGGGTCCCTGGTGCTGTGAGATAGCAGTGCTAACCACTGAGCCACCGTACAACCTTATTTTTAACTAAATTGTAGAATATGAAAGGCAACATTCATCTGTAGATAGGCCATATGTTGAATTCTAGCTAAACATTTACTAATTACTGCATATACTTACTTTAATCAGTTGTCCACTCTCTGTGTTACAAATTGAGGACATTATTGCCAAGCTGCTTTAATGTAGGAGGAGATTTTGAACTTCAACATCTGGACAAAGCACCTATCTATCTCTGTCTTAAATATACTCAATGACTTGGTCTCCACAGCCTTCTGTAGCAATGATTTCCACAGCTAAGCATCATCTGGTTGAAGAAATTCCTCTTCATCTCAGTTCTAAAGGGTCATCCCTTCACTCTGAGGCGGTGCCCTCAGGTCGTAGTCTCTCCTACAGGTGGAGACACCTTTTCCATATCCATTCTATTCAAGCCTTTCAGTATTTTGTACTGTTCCAACAGGTCACCCTCATCCTTCTAAACTCCATCAAGTACAGATCCAGAGTCCTCAACCACTCCTTATATCACAGGTCCTTCATCCCCAGGATCATTCTTTAAACCTCCTCGGGACCATCTCCAATGCCAACACATCCTTCTGTAAAATCGGGGGCTGAAACCGCTCCAAATGCGGTCTTACCAGAGCCTCAGCAATAAATCTGTACTCTTGTATTCTAGCCTTCTTTAAATGAATGCTAACATTGCATTTGCTTTTTGAACTGCTACTGAACCTGCACATTAACCTTATGAGAATCCTGAACTAGGACTCTGTAAGTCCATTTGAACTTCAGGTTTCTGCAGCTGTTCCCATTTAGAAAATAGTCTGCACCTCTATTCTTCCGTCTAAAGTGCAATTTCCCACATTGCATTCCATCTGCCACTTCTTCTCCCACTCTCCTAGTCTGTCCAAATCCTTCTGCAGCCTCCCCATTCCTCACACAACATGTCTCTCCATATATCTTTGTGTCACATGCAAACTTATCAACAATGCCCTCAGTTCCTTTATCCAGTTTGTTAATGTCCGACATGAATTGTTGTGGTCTCAACACTAATCCTTGCGGAACTCCATTATTCACCTTCTGCCAACCTGAAAAGACCCCTTTATCCCCACCCTCTGCCTTCTGCCAGTTCCCCAATCCTCTATCCATGCGAGTACCTTGCCCCTAACACCATGGGTTCATATCTTATGCAGCAGCCTTCTTTGCGTCATCTTGTCAAAGGTCATAATCTATAGAGATCACATCAATGGTTCCCCTTTATCGAATTGACTCATTACTTTCTCAAAGAATTCTAACAGATTTGTCAGGCATGACCTCCCGTGACAAAGCCTTATTATACCCTGTACTTCCAAGTACTCTGCAATCTCTTCCTTAATAACAGAGTCTAAAATTGTACCTGCAACCTAGGCTAACTGACCTATTGGTTCCTATCTTCTGCCTCTCTCTCTTTTTAAACAGGATGTTACATTAACAATTTCCCAGTTCTCACAGAGCCTCCCTGATGCTGCTGATTCCTTAAAGATCACCACTTATGCCTGTTTAATCTTCTTAGCTATCCTCTGCAGAACTGTGGGGTAGAGTCCATCTTGTCCATGTGATTTGTCCACCTTCAGACCTTTCAGCTTCCCCAGTACCTTTTCCTTAATGGTGGCCACCATATGCCCTGACACTCTTGAAATTTTGGTATGCTGCCGATGCCTTCCACTGTGAAAGCTGATGCAATGTACCTAATCAGTTCCCCTGCTATTTCATTGTTTACCTTTATTACTTGTCCAGCCTCATGTTCCAGTGGTCCAATGTTCACTCTTGTTTTCCTCTTACTTTTAATATAACTGAAACAAGTTTTCAAATCTTCTTTTACATTACTAGCAAGTTTAACCTCATATTTCATCTTCTCCCTACTTATTATTTTTTAAGTTATTGTCTGCTTGTTTTTAAAGGTTTCATAAACATCTGGTCCCACTGATCTTCATCACGTTATATGTTTTTTCTTTTCCTTTTGTGCTATCCCTGACACCTCTTGCCAGCCATGGTCGTCTTGTCCTTCCCTTAGTATGTTTCTTCTTCTTTGGGATAAGTTTCTGCTATGTCTCCCAAATTACCCCCAGAAATTCCTGCCATTGCTGCTCCACATCTTCCCTGTTAGTCTCCCTTTGCAATCAACTCTGGCCAGCTCCTCCCTCATGTATTTGTAGCCTGTAGTTACCTTTACTTGGATCAGGTAATTGCTTTGCAAAACCCATCTGATCTGTCCAGCAGAATGATCCCAACCTTCCAGTTTCTAGCCATTTCAAGAAACCACTTTGCTCTCAAGCTAACATTTCCATAGTTGACCTGCTACAGTGTTCCAATGGAGTCCAGTGCAAACTGGAGGAACAACATATCCTTTCTGCTTGGGCACTTACCACCAGTATTGAGTTTCACAGCTCCAGAGTACAATGCCTGTTTCCATTTTTACCACATCTCCCACCCTCCCTTGACTGTGTCTTGTTGGCTTTGCTTTCAACAGAGCAAATCTATTTCCTCCTTTCCATAACTACCATTTACACCTGTTTTTCATATCTATATTTCTTTTACCATCATTATTGCTATCTTCGTCTTTAGCACTGTACATCCTCACAATTTCTTCCCTTTGCTCATCTCCCACTAGTGTCTGCAGCGTAAAATCCACCATTTTCCAGCTCCTTTCAGTTCACACTGGGCTTGAATCATTTACTGTATTTTTCTCTCTACAGACGCTGCCAGGTCAGCTGAGTTTCTCTAGCACTTTCTGTTTTCATTTTTAATTATGGCTTCATTATTACCGCTCTTAACCTCCTCTCTATTGGAGAAGAGGATTATTGAAGAAAAGTTCACAAAAACGTTTTATGGGCTCCATGGTTAGCCTATTAAATTCAAACCTTTGTAATGGCTGCAAATTAGGGGAAGATTTTAAGAAATCCTTCAATGAGTCTCATCCTGGTTTCAGTATTTTCCTTCCTGATCTTGTTTTTTAGCTTCTACTGTTTAGTTAAGAGTATAGTAGAAGAACCACCTGATTTTGACCCCATTCAAAATAAAATTTACCTGAATAAAGATTTCAAAATTTACCTTTTAGGTTTTCTTTAATTTGTTTTTGGAAAATGAACAAGCAGATAATGTTAAAAGCTAATGGATACATCTAACCAAATATACTGAGATCTTTTGTTAATTCTTGGGACTTGGACATCACTGACTGAGTCAGCATTTATTGTCTGTCCCTAGTTGCCTATGTTAGTGTTATCTCAACTAATTGTTGCTGCTGCATCTTTTGAACTGCCCCCATTCAAACTGCAAAGTTTGTTTGTATTTAATAAAGCCAGAACTCTGGACACAAATACAAATACAGTATTTAATTCAAGCAATGTAAAGAACAGACTGAGGCTGGATACTCACCTCCTCAGGCCCAAGGTCTCTCCATCAACAAAGTTTTGTCAGGTATCTAAATATTATGGACTACTTACCAGGCACCTGGTTGGTTACAGCTGCTCAAAACTAGCGTCCATGCATGTGGACTCAATATCAACCTTTGCTATCACTGTAGGTACTAAACTACAAATCAAACTTACAATTTATCTTGCGATAAATAACTTTCTTTGTCCCACTTGACCTATTTGAGTGGCTCTTTAGGAACTTGAGTAGCTGTTTAGGAACTCGAGATCAAACTAATCTGATAAAAGTAAATAAACTGAAGGGAAAATTATTCTTCCATTAAACTGTGAATCATGAACTGTAAAAAACAATTACAAAATTACATCGAATGGATATGTTTTTATAATAACATTTTAAATTTTTCAGGGAATATGCTTCAGAATTTTGTATGAGCCATAGAGTCGTAGAGTCATAGAGATTTACAGCATGGAAACAGACCCTTTGGCCCAATTTGCCCAGACCACCCAGTTTTCACAATTAATCTCGTCCCATTTGCCTGCCTTTGGTCCATATCCTTCCATACCTTTGCCATCCATGTATCTGTCCAAATGTTTCTGAAATGGCAAAATTGTACTTGCCTCCAACACTACCTCTGGCAGCCTGTTCCAGACATTCGCCACGTTCTCTGTGAAAACACTGCCCCTCTGGACCCTCTTGTAACTCTCCCCTCTCACCTTAAACCAATGCCTAGCGAAAGTGAGGACTGCAGATGCTGGAGGTCAGAGTCAAGAGTGTGGTGCTGGAAAATCAATGTTTTGGACAAAAGCTATTCCTGATGAAGGGCTTTTGCCTGAAATGTTGATGTTCCTACTCCTCAGATGCTGCCTGACCTACTGTGCTTTTCCAGCACCATACTCTCAGCTTAAACCAATGCCTTCTAGTTTTAGACTCCCCTACCATAGGGAAAAACTTTTGGCTA
This sequence comes from Chiloscyllium punctatum, assembly GCF_047496795.1. NCBI lineage: Eukaryota > Metazoa > Chordata > Chondrichthyes > Orectolobiformes > Hemiscylliidae > Chiloscyllium > Chiloscyllium punctatum. The sequence goes on along the minus strand of NC_092770.1, from coordinate 12,307,905 downwards.
TCTAACTTATCTATGCCTCTCATGATTTTAAACTCCTGAGTGTCCTATGCTCCAGGGAAAAACTTCCCAGGCTATCCAGCCTATCATTGTAACACAGACCTTCCAGTCCAGGTAGTATCTCAGTGAATATTTTCCGCATTCTTTCTGGTTTAATTTTATCCTTTCTACAGTAGGGGGACCAAAGCATGCAATACCCCAAATGTGGCCTTATCAACGTCTTGTACAGCTGCAACAAGACATCCCAACTCTTATACCCAGTGCTCTGATGGATGAAAGAAAGCATGCTGACAGCCTTCTCCACCATCCTGTCTACCAAGACTCCACTTTCAAGGAGCTATTGACCTGTACTCCTTGATCTCTTTATTCTATAACACTCCCCAGAGCCCTAATCCATGCAGCATTGCCAGACTTGCTGCAAATTAATTATTAAATAGGATAATGATAATAAAATGTCACAGCATACTTTTACAGCTGGAATTGTTCTTTCTGTAATCTTTCACAGCCTCCAAAATTTCTGTATCCTATCCAGTCCTGCAGAGCCATCCCTGACGACATGCCAATTTGCCAAATCCGTCCACCACATCACCATTTTCTACTGTATTCTCATTAAAGTCTCTTCAACCTCTTTTAACGATATGCTATTCACAACCACTTGGTCCTCTGATAGTTCTAGGATTTCACTACTTACCTTTATCCCTGAACTAAAAACAAAATCTTATTAAAAGCTGGATTCTTGAAATGTGGAAGCCCCTGCAAAACTGGAATCTAATGGCCGTCCCAACTGCAACTGAGATAGTGGGGCTGAGCCTTCTACCTTCTCTTTCAACTGTTGCATTCTATGCAGTGAATACAGGAAGCAAGGATATTGACCCTGACAATGAAGGAAAAACCATAATTGTACAATTCTGGATGGTACGTAACTTGGAGAGGATCTTGAATGTGATGGTGTTCCCATGCACCCACAACCCTTCTCCTGTTAGATGTCAAAAGTCATGGTTTAGGAAATATTCAGTCACCTTACCCTTGTTGTTGAGATTTTCCTTCATAAACAAAGTCATGGTTTAGGAAATATTCAGTCACCTTACCCTTGTTGTTGAGATTTTCCTTCATAAACACCTCTTGTGCTCAGCATATTTAAAAGCTGAGTCAACTCCCATCTTTCCAATCAAACGTTTGATCATCCTCCTTACCTGTCTTCTCCACACCACCTTTAGTTTGGAGGCCAATCTTTTTGCTGAATAACCTTGGAACACTTTACTTACAGTAAGATAGCAAAGCAAATGGAAATTGTTGCAAAAGAATTTGATCAGATATGCCATGGGGATATTATAAATGAGTTACTTTATCTCCTGGTGGAGAATGACATAATCCCCGCGTTACATACGTGGCTGAAAGTGACAATTGATGGTATTTCCCAGGTGTTCTACTCATCTCCACTGAAGTTGAGACTGTTGGAGCCATGGTAAATTTACATTGTCATTGTTCAGAAGTGTACTGTAATCTATATTGCAGTGGTACTGCAATAAAAAAGACCATCTTGTTGCAGGGATTCAACAAGGCCTCTATGCAGATGGAAACCCTGACACAATACTGAAATAAATCAAACAGCACTCTATGCCTGAATACATGACCTCCTCACCATCTGCCAGAAGGAGAAGAGCATGCCAGCAAATGTTTGAGATGCCATAATTCTGACCATCTTCAAGAAAAGAGATAAGACCAATTGCAGCGACTAACGAAGGGTCTCCTTGTTGTCCATTACCAATTGCTAAAATCCTCCTCAATCACCATCACCCGAACAGTTAAGAGCTTGTGCTTAAATCATAATGCCATTTCAGTCCATCAAGAGGCCTATTGGACATGACCTTCACAGCAAGACAAATTCAATAAATGTGTAACAGGCAGTTGCAACTTCTAAATACCTGACCTCACAACAATCCTTAATTCTGTCAACCAGAAGGGATTATGGAGCATCCTCCTCACATTAGACTGCCTGAAGAAATCTGTCATCATCCTATGTAAGCTGCACAAAATATGCCAGTTGAGATCCTCAATCTTGGATCTGCCATAGACCCAATATGTGTACAAACTATAATATGGGGTCAATAAGGAGGCAAGCAAGCTGTGTCATCGCATCATCACCATTCTTCATTTTCCTCAATACAACACTCTACCAAATATCCATGAGCTTTCCTGCTGGAGTGGAATTTTTCGACAGGATATGTAGGAACTATTCAACCTACATCATCTCCAGTCCAGAACCAAGACCTTCACAATCGCTTGTCATTGAGCTGCAGTACGCTAACACTTGCATACACATACATATTCAAAGGCTGTGCTCCAAAACATGATGGCACATTTCTAAAAGCATATGAGAGAATAGGCCTTAAGCTAAATGTCCAGACATCCTCTCCAGCCTGCTCCCGCCATGCAAAATTATCCCTATCAAGATTCACAGCAGAAAACTGGACAATGTGGATTAATACTCATTCCTTGGGGGCCTCCTGAGAGAGACGAAAGAGATTGACAATAAAATTCAAGATTTCCTCCAGTATGTCAGTGAAGCCTTTGACCATCTGCAAAGCAGTATTTGATGGCAAAGACCTGAAGCCTTGTATCAAGATACCTGCCCTTTTGTGTACATTGGAGTCATGCACAATGTGCAGTAGACATTACAAGTTCCTGCAGATATATCACCAACCATGCTTCTGCAAAATCTTGCAAATCCACTCCAGCAGGAAAGTTCATGGATATTTGGTAGAGTGCTGTATTGAGGAAAATGAAGAATGGTGATGGTGCGATGACACAGCTTGCTTGCCTCCTTAATGACCTGCTCCAATATCAGCATCCTCTCTCAGGTCTACATACCCAGCAATTGAGAGACTGGTTACTAACATTTGGTTGCATTAAGTGGCCACATTGTCCTCTCATCCAAAATGAGTTTTCTAATCTAAGCTCATCAAGCAAACGGTTACCAGGAGGGTAGGGAAAATGTTTCAATGTATCCTTACTGAGAAAATGTGACATGCCTGTTGATTCATGATAATCTCTTGATCTTGAGCAAACAAACTGGAGAATGTGCATCCAAAGAAGTGCCAACTATGTTAAGCATCTCTGATAGGCTTGGATGAACAGTAAACACAAATAGAGAAAAGACTATTTGAAAACCTGAGCAACCCATCCACAGGTGTCTTCAAACATTGCCTGCCGCACCAGTGGCAGAGTGTGCAGTCTAACATTGGACTGTTTAGTCACCTCAGAACCCACAGCTCTGGAGTAGAAGTCATCCCTGGCTTCAAGTGACTGCCTAAGAGAAAGAAGACTATCCCACAGTGATCAGATCTTTGACTGTAATCTATTTGAAATAATATGTCATTTATATTGCATATGGTTAACAATAATACTGACATTTGAGTTCAAATGTGGAGAAAGGTTCAAGAAGATGTTATATTTGTTAATTTAGTTACATCTCTAGGAGGTTATGTAAATAATAAGTAATACGTATTTATCAATATTTTCTATGTTGAAAATTATATTGGGAAAATGAATCAGATCAATGCATGCTATAGAATCACCTATTCACAAAACATGTTACAGATTCATTTGCTGACTTCATTCCTCTTTATGACACTGCCAAAAGTTTATTAATATAACTTAAATGTACCATTACTAGTGGTAGAGTAGATAGGGATAAATGGGTTTCCATTGGCAGATGTGTTGCAAATCAAACCACCAGCAATAACAATTGATTTAAAATCTAAATGAAGGTGTGCGTTAGGGGCATGACATCATGCTATGATCTGAAATGTTTGAAAGATCCAATGTTAGCTTCTAAACGAGGACTGGACCTTCACTTTAAAAGAAAATAATTCCAGGGTGAAAGGGAAAGAGCAGGGTAGTGGGACTAATTAATTAATATTTCAGAGCTAGCACAGACCTAATCAGATCAATAGCCTCCTTCTGTGCTGTATGGTTCTATCTTTCTATTCCATGATTCTATCCTTGTTGAATTACAGCAAAACAATTGCCGCAGGGAACCTGAGACGTGATTTCTTTTAAATACTCCCAATTTTCAGATTAAAACTGCTTACACTAATATTAGGTATCTGCTTCAGTGCATGACGTGCTTTTTATACAAATTTTCATTTCATCAAAACAGACCTACCTTTAAAGCATAAAGATGATCCAGGAGTTCACCTTCCGTTGGTATTGTTTCAGTGTAAGCTGCAGAAACTGAAAACAATTCCAAACAAAATTCACAGTATTCACCCATTGAAAAAGAAAGCATCTGAGAATCATTTTCATTCCGATAGTTTATTAACCATTTCACTTCTCTGCTGCTTTGCCATTTCCTCTGCCCAAGATGCACAGCCAAACTGGACTAAAATGTTGTGAGCCACATATTGCGGTCATTCTAAAATTATTATGGGCTGTGTTGAGACTTTAATTGCCTTCTATAACATAGACTATGATTTGCAAAATGTAAGGGTGAATTTTTCATATTTTACTGCCTTAATGCAATTTTATCTGAACTAATAAAGATGTATAGTTTTGTATTCCTTCACATTTACAGTGAAAGCAATGTTAATTTGGCAGGCTGTATTTCATGCATGGGAATTAAGATTAATCATTTATACTCAAATAAATAATTGGTATCTTAGCAAAGTCTGAGCTTTCCCTAGAGTATGCTAGCACAGTATGCAGACAATTAACTAGTTTTATATTAAAGTTAACCTGTACAAATTCTTCTGTAGTTTATATAACATTTTTTCTATCCTTACATTGTTTAACATGCTGTGATTTCAACTTATTTGCATCTAATTTTAATTCAATTATTTGGAAAAGTTGTCTTTCAATGAATGGTCTGTTATTAAATGATAAACTCCATCACTATAATTAATTTCTACCCATATATTTCTCCATGAAAACAGCTGAGGAAACAGTATAAACACAACCAAATAAGCAATGCAATAATCATTTGGAGCGCTCAATGCCTATCAAAAATTCAAATCCTCACATTGTCAATAATGCAACAGTCACCCCAGTTCAACTTAGCTACTTCTGATCGAAGAATCGTTAAAACACTACCTTCTTGCATAGGTCTGAGGGAACTCCTGTCACTTTTCAATGTGTTGGATCAATGATTGGTGTTGGTCAGGATCACGTCCTAATTTTCTGAACAAATGCAATATTTTCAACAATGCGAGCAAAGCATTACACTTGATAAGTTTTTTTCTCTCGTTTTTACATGGATAAAATATTTGCCCCCAAACTGGCCAATCAATCCGTTGACTCGTTTGCTGCCAGAATTAAGGTTAAATTTGACCTGGAATTGATATTCCAAAAACTTTAATTTTAAAAATTCAATAAGAATGCCAATTCTCTCACTCTAATTTGGAGCGATAAAAATATACAGCTTTTGTTTTCAGATATGAGTTTAAAACTTATCACAGCCCCGTTTTCTTGTCGGTTATTTTTAAATGCAATATTACGTTCCTTAAATGCTTAAATCCTACTCACCTGAACACATGGTGTAAAAACCGAGGAAGAGCAACAGCCACATCATTTCAATCCTCATTGTAGCAGCAGTTGAGTCTTCACTTTGCTACAGCCAGAGTCTATGAAAGTTAGGGAGAGGAGTTGGGGAGCTGGGAGTCGAGTGTGGTCCTTCTCCGTGGGGTTACTGCTCGCTCAGTGCACATAAGGAGGCAGGAGCTGACTTCTTTAATACCCCCAGGCTGCCTTGACGTCAAGAGAAACGCTGTCCTCCTGACTTCATTCCAAGGTGTGGAAATTACAGCACGATTATTCCCAGTGATGTTCACGTTCCCTTGGAACCAGGGCACTCTTAAATGTACATCATTTCGGAAACACTGAGGCGATTGGAGCACATGAATTGAATTCCACACTCTGTGCCAATAATTTTCCTGGTTTCCTCAACAATGTTATGCAGTTTGTGTCACTCTCCTCGGCTCTCTTCCTGCGTTGTGAAGACCATTGATGCATTATTTATATTATTTCGATCAAGTGTCTAATGAATGTATCTCCAAAAGCACTTGGGGAGCTTCATAGTCTATACATCTCTCCATTTCCCTTGTGAAGTTTTCCTGTTACAACTTTGCCATTCCCAAGAGATGTATTGGAGTTTACAAGTGAGAAACTCAAAACGTTGTGGCTGTCGCTTTGAGTCTCCCTTTCCCCAATATGAAAAGAAAGATGCTGCCTATTCTCAGTTTTCTGAAGGGATGGAACTAATTAATTTCAGTTTTAACTTACATTTTACGTTTGCTACGTTTTTACAGTGCAGTTGCGAGTAGAGATCTGAACACTCTGTCCTCGCCCACCCCGCACCACTTCAGAATTTTTCATCCTGTTAAACCTGAGTAAAAAGCATCACAGCATTCATAGGAAATACTTCTACTAGGAGCAGGAGTAGGCCCTTCAGCCCATTAAGCCTACTGTACCTTTCCATATGATTATGGCTTATCCTTTATCTCAATGCTTTATACCCTCTTTCTCCCATACCCATTGATGCCCCGAATATCTAGAACAATCTATCTCTTTCAAAGCATTCCTGACAAGATGGAAATTAAGAGCCAGTTTGTTCTAAATGTTGTTTTATAGAACTTTTTTTTAAACTTCCATTTTTTTCTGATGAGTGCAAATCCAACAACACTAAAAAAATCTTCAAAATCATCCAAAATAAAGCAGCCTGGTTGATTGGCACCCCCTAACTTCCTCCACCAGTGGTGCACAGTGACAGCTGTGTGTATCAACTACATAATGTACCTCACCATACCTCCTGAAGTTGCACCTTTCAACCTTTACCACCAACAAAGGTAGGATACAAGTGGGAATACAAACATCTGCAACTTTTCCTCCAAATCTCACACCATTCTGACTTGCGACTATATTGTCATTCGCTCACTGTCACTGGGTCAAAATTTGAAATTCCCTTATTGAATTATAGCAACAGCACAGTGGCTCTGTGGTTAGCACTGCAGCCTCACAGCACCAGGGTCCCAGGTTCTATTCCAGCCTTGAGCAACTATCTGTGTGGAGTTTGTGCATTCTCCCCATCTCTGTGAGAGTTTCCTCCCACAATCCAAAGATGTGCAGGCCAGGTGAATTGGCCATGCTATATTGCCCATAGTGTTAGGGGCAAGTCAGTCTGGTTGGGTTACCCTTCGGAGGGTCAGTGTGGACTGGTTGGGCCGAAGGCCTGTTTCCACACTGTAGGTAGTCTAATCTAATCAAAACAGCCATTTGGATTTATCTTCCCATAGTTGACAGTTGTTGTTCAAATATGTGGCTCATCAGCGCCATCCCAAGGGCAATTAGGGGTGAGCAACAAATGATGGCGGTAGGATGAAAATAAAAGAGACACCATCAGAAAATGGGAGTGTTTGTTTTAAATCTATAAAACAACATTTAGGACAAACTGGCTTATAATTTCCATCTTGTCAGGAATGCATTGAAAGAGATATTTAGGGCATGGGAGAAAGAGGGTATAAAGCATTGATTAGAATAGATTCCCTACAGCATGTAAACAGGCCATTCGGCCAAACAAGTCCACACCAACCCTCCAAAGAGTAACACACCCAGACCAATTCCCCTACTCTACATTTACCCCTGACCAATGCATCTGATACTATGACCAATTTAGCATGGCCAATTCGCCTGACCTGCACATTTTTGGACTGCGGGAAGAAACCCACACAGACATGGGGAGAATGTGCAAACTCCACACAGACAGTCACCCAAGGCTGGAATTGAACCCAAGTCCCTGGTACTGTGAGGCAGCAGTGCTAACCACTGAGCCACCATGTGTAATATCACCTATGTAACAAACACACTTTCAACAAAAATGTCAATGTATTAATACGGACATTGTTCATAATGGTTAAATATTCTGTTTTCTCTGACTCAAACAAATATTCATGAATATAATGAACCACGTCCTGCACACAAAAAAATGATTGCAAAGAAACAAACAGTCTTCTGGAACAACCAAAGGATTTTAACACTATTTAATTAGACACTCAAACTTAAGAGGAACTCAAACTGTCTGAAGAGGATGGAGAGTGTTCTTCCTTTTTCTTAACATTTGGTGGTGTTTGTGACTTTTGTGCTTGCTTTTCTTCTTATTTTTCTTTTTTTCCAATGAACTTTTTACTTCTTGCTATTTTTCCCACTTGTGTCTTCACTGATTGAGTATGATCTTTTTCTGTATTCATCTGTCTTATCCTTCCTTTTCTTCTTGTGATGTTCATTTTTTACACCAGCTTCTTTTATTTCTTTTTTATGAATAATATCCTGCAGCTGCCGAAGCTGTTCTTCATCCTCGGTGTCCTCACTGCTGGTACTACTGACATCTAAAACAATATCTCTCTTAGGATTCACACAGACAAAATTTTGACATTTAAAGGTCAGATGGACAGAATATCCACATTTCTTGCATCCCGCTCGGATATTGTCTTTATTTGGGCCTGAAAAAGCCATTGCAAAATTCCATTCGCTTCTACTTCGAAATAGAAGTTAAGGATTAGCCATGATCATATGGAAAGGTGAAGCAGGCTTGATGGGCTGAAAGGCCTACTCTGGTTCCTAGTTTCTATGTCCCAGAAATGTGCCACTGACAACCAAAGAGTGTTGAACACAATTTTTCCAATGATAAATCTTTCTGATCTGGTTTTATTGCAAAGTGAGTGTTTAAATTCCTAAGTTGTTGGACATCATAGTTCCCTACACAAAATGTCTTTAAAAGTGCTCTGCAAACTCATGGCACAATCAGCAGGTGATAAATTATCTAAAGTCCATTTTCAACAACTCATTTAATGATATCTCTCACTCACAGCTGCAGATTACACTGACAGAATTACGTCCACTTGGAATGCCAATTTTATTTTCATTGGACACGATGCTAGGTCATCGTGAATTTTCAACCAGCCTCTGTGATGAATATTTCCAAGTCCGCCTGCAAGAGGTACAAGATCATAGAGAGCAGGTATCATCGATTTCCTACAGTGTGGAAACAGGCCATTCGAGTCCACACTGACTCTCTGAAGAGCCCTCACCCATACCCATCTCCTTACAATATAGCCTGACATTTACCATGGCTAACCCACCTAACCAGCCCATCCCTAGACATAATGGGCAATTTAGCATGGCTAATCCACCTGCTCATCTTTACAGGAGGGAACCAGAGAACATGGAGGAAACCCAAGCAGACAGAAACAGTCACCTGAAGGTGGAATCAAACCCAAGTCCCTGGCACTGTGAGGCAGCAGTGTTAACCACTGAGCCACTGTGCTGATATAAACACAAATCCCTGAGTCTTCCTTATCAAACTGTGATCACACATGAAAGCATGAGAGCTCACACTGATACTGACTCCTTTACCCATAAGCAGAACTAATCAGCAACAAATATGAAGTCAGGCAAGGGTAGTATGTCATTATGCTATTATTAGGCAAGACATAAGGTCTCCTGCCTTACCAAGGACACCACTGGTTCACACTCTTAGAAGAACTCTCACACTATGCACTACAACTCATTTAATATACATTAAGAACTTGTCAACCCCCAAAATGCCTTCCTTCAATATCATCCTCACATCCCACATCTGTCACTTTCCTTTCCTCATCCCAGTTGTTGCTCATTTTCTGACAGCCTTCTCTTTACAAATAATGCAGCCTTCTATTTCATTGATTTACAAGAATAATGAGTGCTTTGAAATACAATTGCCTCTTATCTCATGATCTGTAATTTATTTACATAATAATACATTACATAGAACAAACATTATGGAGGAGAATGTTATGGGAATCTGAGTGACATGGGCTACTGTGAGATCCGTGGCAAAATCAAATGAGAAGTCCAGTGAGGCCCACTTTGATGTTGGGAGCAACTTGATGGAATGTAGATGTCAGCATCACTATGAGGTAACATCGGTCTTCTTCAGTATAATACAGATTGAGCTGAAAGTGCTAAGAATACATGCCTTCAATATTTGCATTTTTGCAAGGCTGATTGAGCGGTATCTTTTGTGGCAAAAGTGAGGACTGCAGATGCTGGAAATCAGAGTCTGGATTAGAGTGGTGCTGGAAAAGCGCAGCAGGTCAGGCAGCATCCGAGGAACAGGAAAATAGACATTTCGGGCAAAAGCCCTTCATCAGGAATGAAGGCAGGGATCCTTCGGGGTGAAGAGATAAATGGGAGGGGGAGAGGGGTGGGGCTGGGAAGAAGGTAGCAAAGATACAATAGGTGGATGAGGGTGGGGATGAAGGTGATAGGTCAGAGAGGAGGGTGGAGCGGATAGGTGGGAAGGGAGATTGGCAGGTAGGACAGGTTATGAAGATGACGCTGAGCTGGGGGGTGGAGAGGAAATACATCAATGTGACCTTCACCAGTCTCCTCACCCCAGTTCAAACCTTCCAGCTCAGCACCATAATTTGTATTTGGATTGGAGGTTTGGTCCAAAATTATTAATTATTGGTATAAACTGAATGACAATCTTGAAAAGTCATAGCCTTTGGAGAAACACATTCTCAGGGAGGCCTTATGGATTTGATGTAACCTATCATTATGCAAGGGCTTGCTAAACTTTGAGAGCTACTGACCTGAGCTATGCTGCCTCATTCTCCTCAGTAGACAGGCAGGACGCTGGAAAAACACAGCAAGCCAGGCAACAACAGGAGATGGAGTAGTCAACGTTTTGGGTGTAACCCTTTCTCAGGACTTCTAACCAAGAATGGACCAGTTGGCTGATTGGCTTGTTTCTATGCTGCATGTTGTAAGTAATTCTATGTAGTGGGAAGATATTCTCCACCTTCTGATGCTGCCTGGCTTGCTGTGTTTTTCCAGCTTCCTGCCTGTCTACTTTGGATTCCAGCATCTGCAGTTTTTTTTTGCCTCATTCTCCTGGCCTGGATATGCAGCTACTGCAACTCCTCATCCACCACAATGGCACTGAATTATATTTCCATGGAATGATCATCCTTTATCTAAAGTTCATGCTAATTTGTGGGTAAATGAAACCAACTGGTTCAATGCTTCTTCCTGGAAGAGAGGTAAATACCATCTTCAAATATTGCTTTCATTAGAAATGTGAAGGAATTATGTTTTTAAAAAGTTCCTTGCAAATGTAGCAGATGGGAGAGACATGTTTGGATAACGTTGTCCCTTTGTTCTTCAACTTTAATAATTATCAGATACATATTTCAGTAAGAATGGTTTGAAACACTTTTGGCGTAACAGCTTTACTAAAAGACATAAGGAAAGCTTTCTAGTGAGCTTAAAAAGTTCTAAATGTTTGTTCATGCACCACCTCATAGTGCAAGTGCAAAACAAAAGCACTCACTCAAACACACATACACACAGGGAGGATGAATTCTCGAGATGAATTAAAGGAATTACATCAAGAAAGAGATCATGCATTTAAATCAATTCTTTGCTTTCATGATGCAGCTTTGCTGATTTGGACTATGGACACCATTAGATTTCCAGATGAAGTTATGGCTGAGTTGCTATAGAGAGGAATCCTTGCAGATGAAGGTAAATTTGTACGTCTCTCATTGCCTGAGTAGCCTACTTACATTAGAAAGGTTTACATTCTTTATGTTGGAGGATAGTCCCTCTCATTAGATTACTTACAGTGTGGAAACAGGCCCTTCAGCCCAACAAGTCCACACCGACTCGCAACCCACCCAGACCCATTCCCATACATTTACCCCTTCACCTAACACTACAGGCAATTTAGCATGGCCAATTCACCTAACCTGCACATTTTTTGGATTGTAGGAGGAAACCGGAGCACCCAGAGGAAACCCACGCAGACACAGGGAGAATGTGCAAACTCCACACAGTCAGTCGCCTGAGGCGGGACATTGAATCTGGGTCTCTGGCGCTGTGAGGCAACAGTACTAACCACTGTGCCACCGTGCCACCCATGACCTGTTGATTTTCAGACTCACTTCTCTCTGATTGGTTCCATGGAGTATTAAGATTTGTTATCTTAAGTCAGTTTTGATCATGTGATCACATCTTAGTACTAAACTGGTGTCTCTATTTGGAAATTATGCATTTTACGGGAAGACTTATGAGAGAAAACTAGAACAAAACACAAGAAACAAGAATTTTTTTTAAAAGTACATTAATTTTAATGAAAGTCTACAAACACAATTTTAAAATGGCCAGTTTGAAATATTCTCAGGAAAATTCAGGTATTTTAAATTCGATGTAATTATTTTTAGATTCTGACTTTTGACTGTGCAATCGCATTTGCACCTGCCAGTACACCAGAAATTATTGACTTAAATGATCCTCATCATATATTATGTACATTCAAAGTATCCAACCTTGTGTTGGACATTTAGTCCAAATTTACTAACAATAGTAAATTGTTAGCAAATGAGCAACATGTTTATCATTATTAAAACTGAAGTTCTTGGATTGTGTATATTTTCAGAATTGGGCGTAAATATATACATAAATTCATTGATGTTTGACACATAAGATTGAAGATTAGGAAGGTTACAAAAACAAGCAGAGGATAACAAAGAGAGAAATAAGGAAGGAGTGGATCAAATATGAAGGTAGGCTAGCCAGTAATATTAGAAATGATAGTAAAAGTTTCTTTCAATACATAAGAAACAAACGACAGGCAAAAGTAGACATTGGGCCACTTCAAACTGATGCTGGAAGGCTAGTGATGGGAGATAAGGAAATAGCAGGAGAACTTAATAAGTACTTTGCATCAGTCTTCACAGTGGAAGACATGAGTAATATCCCAACAATTAAAGGGAGTCAGGGGGCTGAGTTGAGTATGGTTGCCATTACAAAAGAGAAAGTGCTAGTAAAGCTAAAAGGTCTTAAAATTGATAAATCTCCTGGCCCCGATGGGCTACATCCTAGAGTTCTGAGGGAGGTGGCTGAGGAAATAGCAGAGGCGTTGGTTGAGATCTTTCAAAAGTCACTGGAGTCAGGGAAAGTCCTGGATGATTGGAAGATCGCTGTTGTAACCCCCTTGTTCAAGAAGGGATCAAGACAAAAGATGGAAAATTATAGGCCAATTAGCCTAACCTCGGTTGTTGGTAAAATTCTAGAATCCATCATTAAGGACGAGGTTTCTAAGTTCTTGGAAGAGCAGTGTCGGATTAGGACAAGTCAACATGGATTTAGTAAGGGGAGGTCATGCCTGACAAACCTGTTGGAGTTCTTTGAAGAGGTGACAAGTAGGTTAGACCGGGGAAACCCAGTAGATGTGGTCTACCTAGACTTCCAAAAGGCCTTTGATAAGGTGCCACATGGGAGGCTGCTGAGCAAGGTGAGGGCACATGGTATTCAAGGTGAGCTACTGGTATGGATTGAGGATTGGTTGTTGACAGAAGGCAGGGAGTTGGGATAAAAGGTTCTTTTTCGGAATGGCAGCTGGTGACAAGCGGTGTCCCGCATGGTTCAGTGTTGAGGCCGCAGCTGTTCACATTACATATTAATGATCTGGATGAAGGGACTGGGGCATTCTAGCCAAGTTTGCTGATGATACAAAGTTAGGTGGACAGGCAGGTAGTACTGAGGAAGTGGGGAGGCTGCAGAAGGATCGAGACAGTTTGGAAGAGTGGTCCAGAAAATGGCTGATGGAATTCAATGTGAGCAAATGCAAGGTCTTGCACTTTGGAAAAAAGAATACAAGCATGGACTACTTTCTAAACAGTGAGAAAATTCGTAAAGCCAAAGTACAGAGGGATCTGGGAGTGCTAGTTGAGGATTCTCTAAAGGTAAACATGCAGGTTGAGTCCATGATGAAGAAAGCGAATGCAATGTTGTCAATTATCTCAAGAGGGTTGGAATATAAAAGCACTGCTGTGCTACTGAGACTCTATAAAGCTCTGGTTAGGCCCCATTTGGAATACTGTGTCCAGTTTTGGTCCCCACACCTCAGGAAGGACATACTGGCACTGGAGCGTGTCCAGCAGAGATTCACATAGATGATCCCTGGAATGGTAGGTCTAATATATGAGGAATGGCTGAGGATCCTGGGATTGTATTCATTAGAGTTTAGAAGATTAAGGGGAGATCTAATAGCAACTTACAAAATAATACATGGCTTGGAGAGGGTGAACGCTAGGAAATTGTTTCCGTTAGGTGAGGAGACTAGGACCCGTGGACACAGCCTTAGAATTAGAGGGGGTAAATTCAGAACAGAAATGCGGAGACATTTCTTCAGCCAGAGAGTGGTGGGCCTGTGGAAGTCATTGCTGCAGAGTGCAGTGGAGGCTGGGACGCTAAATGTCTTCAAGGCAGAGATTGATAAATTCTTGATGTCACACGGAATTAAGGGCTATGGGGAAAATGCGGGTAAGTGGAGTTGAAATGCCCATCAGCCATGATTGAATGGCAGAGTGTACTCGATGGGCCGAATGGCCTTACTTCCACTCCTATGTCTTATGGTCTTATGGTCATACCAAAAACTTATGACAATTGAAGTTTTGACTATTAAAATTGGCAAACCAGTTTTAAGCATTTGATTTCTCCGATCACAATGATTGCAGTGTTTCAAAGGTTATACAGTATTTAAATGTGTTTGCTCAGATATTTGAGTCAGCAGGAAGGCTCAGTGCTCACCATTCACTATGCCAAACAACAGAAATCTTTTGCAAGATTCTGATATTTAAAGGTCCCTTTCAGTGGATCACCCTCTACAAGGGAGCTTTGTTGTGTATGAGCTAGGAAAATAATAATGTGACCCTGTGGTGCTATTGATTGCACACATATGGCAATATTAATACCAGCACAGCAAGCAGAAGTTCATATAAACTGCAAGAGATGTCCTTCTATCAATGTCAGCTCATATATGACCACAAGAAGGGGTTTGTACAGGTATCTGCCAGACTGTCCAGGAGCCACCTTTGCCTTTGTACATCAATAGTTCAACATTTTCAGCTTTTTTGTTCAAGGAAGCAAATACACGGACGTACAAATGAAATACGCCCTTCAATAGAACGTGGAACATAGAACAGTACAGAACAGAACAGGTCCTCGATGTTGTGCCAGCCTTTTATCCTATTCTAAGGTCAGACTAACCTACATACCCTTCATTGTACTGTCATCCATCCGCCTACCCTAGAGCTGCTCAAATGTCCCTAAAGTACTGGTAGTGCATTCCACATACCCACCACTCACTTTGTAAAGAACCTTACCTCTGACATCTCCCCAAAACCTTCCTCCAATTACCTTAAAATTATGCTGCCTTGTGATATACATTTCCACCATGGGAAAATGTCTCTGGATATCCATTCTATCTATGCCTCTCAACATATTATACACCTCTACCAAGTTACCTCTCATCTTTCTTTACTTCAATGACAAAAGCCCTAGCTCCCACAATCTTTCTTCATACGACGTGCCTTCCAGTCCAGGCAGCAGCCCTGGTAAATCTTTGCACCCTCTCTAAGGCTACCATATCTTTCCCATAATGAGGTGACCAGGCCCGAACACAATATTCCAGGTGTGGTCTAACCAGGGCTCTATAGAGCTGTAGCATAACCTTGTGGCTCTTAAACTCAATCCCCCTGCTAATGAAAGCCAAAAATATGGAATATGAGATCTGTAAAGAAACAAGGCACAAACACAGGATAACAAAACCTCAAGGACTCTATATATGATGGTGAAGATGCATTTGAGATCCTTAGATAGCTATATAGGCACCCTTCAATCCTCAACAAGATATCCAGAATGACAGTGGTGCACTGCAGAGATGATAGCAAGTGGAATAGGAAGAATGGACAAATCAGACATGCTCAGATGAAAGGAATATGGTGAGGAGAAAAGGGAAGAGTTTGAGGAGGATGGAAGTGAGTCACCTCTCACTAGAACAGTGTTAAAAACCACACAACACCAGGTTATAGTCCAATAGGTTTAATTGGAAGCACACTAGCTTTCGGAGCGACGGTCCTTCATCAGGTGATGATGAAGGAGCGTCGCTCCGAAAGCTAGTGTGCTTCCAATTAAACCTGTTGGTCTATAACCTGGTGTTGTGTGATTTTTAACTATGTACACCCCAGTCCAACACCAGCATCTCCAAATCATCATTAGAACAGTGACACACATTTCTGCCTAGGATGTCATAATCGTTTAAAAATTCATCCAGTGTTGACTCACACAGGAAACCAGAAGAAATGAAATACTTCAATCTGTTCCCACTAGCAGAACCAACCACACTTCGCCTTTGGTGCTGAATATTCTTTCAACCGCATCTTTACAATTCTTCCTAATAGGTCTCGACATGTGTTTGCATTGAGCAGCAAACAAGTTGTCATGAAAGCTGAATATTATAAGACATTGGTTTAAAATTCATACTTTAAAATATCTCTTTAATTCATTGTCAAACACATATTTCTGAAAGAGGTGGAACTGGTTAACACCTCAGTTTGGAAAAGTGCTCCTCTGACTTGACATCAGATTGTATTAGGGAGGGGAGTTAAGAAGAGGAATATTCTCAATTAGAAATCCATGAGGTATTGCATCACAGTATAGAACACCTGGTACATAAGCTTACAAAACAGGGAAAGAAGCTGCTGCTAGTCACCATGGAGGAGAGAACTGGAACACTCTGAAGACCAGATCTTCTCTGTTCTATGGAAAATGGTGGAAAGTAGAAATAAAACTCTCTAATAGTAAAACAGTTTTACTAGCGTTGTCTAAGCCATTTAAAGTGGTCAAATACAAGAATCCATGTAATTCGGTGTTGCCTCAACCTTCATCACATGAGGAAGAGGGGAATTTGTTGAGATACACCTGGCGGATGATAATTGAGTGCTGAAAGTTCAGGCAGTGTGGCAAGTTTGTTAAAAGTGTCTAGAATTGTTGACACAGTCTAGAAAGTGATGAATCTCCACTGGAGGATGAGGAGATACTTTCTGATTGGTCCTTTAATATTACATTATCTAGAAGAATTGTATTAAGTGAAAGCGTTTTGTACGGTATATTCTGGTAGTACTGCCTTGTTAATAGAAAGCTCAACATTTTCCCTAGCTTGATGAACAATTGACCTGTTAGTTAATGTTAGAAATCTGTTGATTTTACATCCCACAGCATCTTCCTATGCATTGGCAGAAGATGCAAAACATGCCTGTTTACTTCCTCACTATCCAAGACTTGATCCACACTTCTTAGGTGAAGCAGTGAGTTACCTGAACTTCACTTAATCTGTATTCACTGCTCACAATGTGGGCAGTCTCCTATACACTAGGAAGACAAAACTTAGACTGGGCAACAGCTTTGCAGAACACCAATTCATAAAAATGACCCTGAGCTTCTAGTTGCTTGCTACTTCAACACACCACTGTGCTCCCATACCAACATTGCTGTCTCGGGTCTGCTTCAGTGCTCCCATGAGACTCAATACAGGCTGGAAGAGCAACATCTCACTTTCTACTTGGGGACATTACAGCTTTCAGGACTCAATAACGAGTTTATCATTGTAGACCAAGAAAACCTCCTTCCATATCTATTTCCCATCCCCACCACACCCCAGGATCAGTCATGATGTGGGTTGCTTTCAATATAGCCAACCCATTTTCACCTGCTTATAATCCCCATTATTATCAAGCTAGCTTTATTTTTGTCCTCTGGCTTATTATTAACAATCCTCAAGTAATTTATTTTTCTTT
Organism: Chiloscyllium punctatum; assembly: GCF_047496795.1. Taxonomy (NCBI): domain Eukaryota; kingdom Metazoa; phylum Chordata; class Chondrichthyes; order Orectolobiformes; family Hemiscylliidae; genus Chiloscyllium; species Chiloscyllium punctatum. The sequence goes on along the minus strand of NC_092770.1, from coordinate 12,290,233 downwards.
CTCTCTCTGAGTTCCCTCTCCACTTCTTACTCCACACCACCACTAACCCCCTTTCCCCTCGTTGCTGAATCGCCCTGCAACCAGTGTACATATCACTTTTACCCCTAGCTGCTATCAGTGCTGAAGAAGGGCCACTGGACTTGAAACATTAACTCTGCTTTCTCTCCACACATGCTGCCACATGTGCTGAGTTTCTCCAGCAATTTCTATTTTCTGTGTGTTTCAGATTCATGTCTTGTCTGTTGAAATGCTTTTTGTCCTTCTCCTCAAGGTTTTCCAACACTTGAAGAACCATCGATGACTGTCCTTCATGTAACTTCACAGTGGGAGACTGATCCATTAGTGGGAGGAAGAATCATAACTCTGATACCTCTGTAATCTATCACTCAGTGAGGCGCTGCCAAAATTTTAAAATTCAAGGTCTTGCTGCTCTGACCATTGGACACTTTTGCCCCATCAGCAGTCACAAGAATAATGGCGTTCCAACCAGAACTCTATCAACAAATACAGCGAGTTAGACCCCATCTACCAATCCCTGAGAAAAAGAACAGGGAATGACACCACCACAGGAAATGACACCACCACAGGAAATAACATCACCAACCCAAAGAAACCCAAACATATAAATAGAAAGCAGGAATCATGTACACTGCTTAGCCTGAGGCACACTGAAGATGTTACCTAGTAGGGTGACGAAACATCTGGAAATGAACCTCGCAGCTCAGCGAGCAAACCTACATCCAGAACCTCAACCTGAGCTACAAATCTTCTCAAAACTCACTAACAAGAATCATGGTCACTAATTGTGACGCTTACAAAGTAAAATAGAAGCTTTTCCAATTTTATTAAAACTATTATCTGAATTAATATTAATGTACTGGAAGGACAAATGATAGAGAGAGTAATGGTTAAGAGATTTTGTGGGAGGACACACTTCCATGGCCATGTTCTTCACCATTCCCATACCATGCCAACCTCACCTTTATTTGATCACTTGGCCAAGGTCAGTGAAACAAAATAAACAACTGAGAGTGCTGAAAATCTGCAACAGAAATATAAATTGTTGGAGAAACTCAGCAGGTCTGGCAGCATGTATAGGAAGAAAGCAGAGTTAATGTTTTGAGTCTGGACATAATTCATCAGAACTGTTAGCAGCAGCAGTTGATGAAGATTGTCTGGGCTTGAAATGTTGACTCCACCTTCTCTCCACAGATGCTGCCAGACCTGCTGAGTTTCTCCAGCAATTTCTGTTTTTGTTGCAGAAAAGACAATTCTGCATTGTAAAGTTATGTTCCTCCTATTTAAGGAAGCCAATAAGTTGAAACCAAATGTCTTTATTGTGGTGATTTGGTCATGGTGAAGTTGTAATCTTCACGATTGCTATATTTTGTCCATACAGATTTCAATCTTTGATGTAATAAATTCATCATAAATGTGCCAGAAATATTCATCATTCTGACACCGGATGTCCCTCTAAGTCAGTGCCATCTACTTCAAGCGCTTCATCATTTGTATCTGCTGGGTGAATTATTTCTTGTCCCTTCCTTTTGTCATGTTTAGCCTCCCCTCTAAGAGGTGGAAAAATAAACTTTGGAACAAGTGAAGGTCGGGTATTTATCTGACAGATGCAGTGCACTGGGTGAGAGATGGAACAGTTGAAACACATTGATTACAGACTTGTTTCCAGCATTAGCTACCTGACGAAGGAGGAGCACTCTGAAAGCTTGTACTTCCAAATAAACCTGTTGGACTATAACCTGGTGTTGTGTGATCTTTAATTTTGTCCACCCCAGACCGATGCCAGCACCTCCACATCATGGCTACAGATTTGTTGTGAGTGACAATAACAAATTAACCAGATGGATATAGGGAAAGAGAAAAGTAAATAGTGTAATGACCATAGGGCATGGAGAGACCATTTTTTAAAAATTGTATTGCCTCCTATACATTTTGTCTTTGAATTCTGTTTGTTTAAAATTTAACAATCTTGCCTGGCTCATAAATAGGCCCTGATTGATCCAATGATTATATTTCCAGAAGCTTCTGAACTCTCTGTATTGTATAAATAGTTCAACTAAAGCTGACACAAGTCTGAAAGTGAACTGTCTTCCTCCAGCCAGCTCCTGAAAAAGTAAAAATAAAGGTGAAGTAATTATGCTCGAGTGGGTGCTAATGTTTTTACTGTTGACTTGTTACCTCACAATGGAAACACTAATGGAGAGATAAAGCTATGCACTTAGCTTAACAAAGTTCCAGTAAGACCACTGAGGTGGGTCATCAGCAGCTGAAATGTGTGTCTTTGTCACATGACTGAAATCTGAACAAGTTGAATTACTTAAATAATGTCATTATTGTTTTCTCCAGGCTGAGTTGGCAGCCTGCCTTCGACCCCCAGTGTCCAAGTTGCTGGCTGGAAGGAATCCATACTTTGCCTACCTGAAAAAAAATTACTGGGCCCAGCTCACCAAGGAATCTATTAGTAGGCACTGATATCTAGACAATTGTAACTGTTGTGAATTGATTTTTAATACTTCTGGATTTCCCAAAATTTATCATTTATAACCTATATCCTCCCCTGACCCCCTTAGTTTCATGAGTGCTTGTGTGGCCTATGGTTTAACAAGGCCATCTCCCTGCAATTTGAATTCTGTGTTCATAGACCTTCTCTTTGATTTCACCTTAATGAATTTTGATCCGGGATTATTTCAAAAATTGGAATTCAATAACTAGGGTTCAGGGAATATGCTTCAGCCTACCTCAGTAAGAGATGGGAGTGAAAAGGGAAAGGTGTAAATCCAATAATATGCTGCTGTTTGGGTTTAAGAGGGGAAAAGCAATCATAATTTAAATTTACACTAAGTTTAACTTCGTCTGTGACAATGAAAATTAAACATTAGGTACAGCTGGAATCTGTGGAGGTGTGAGGAATGAAATAATGCAACAAGACAGTGTGAAATGTCAGGACTTCAACAATAGAATGCATGAGTTCGAACAAATGCATTCCCTTTTCCTAACACGGTTATGCCATTAACCTGCTGCTTTGTGAATTCTTTATGCAGTGTGAATTGGTATATATTGGAACGTAATAGAATTTAATATGTCCCTCAGCTGCCTTGTCATTTTCATTTCCAAATTCAGGTCCATGCTTTGCATCTTTTCTTTACATTAGATCTGAGTCAATGTGTAGCTGCTTGGATAAATTTTTATAACTGTTAAAACAAGACTTGTTGGTGGGGGGTGGAACTTATGGAGTCCACAAGATCAGGAAGCATGGCATGTCGGGTGATTCAATTCGACAGGATGCAAAAATTCAATTTCCTGGGATAAAGTCAGGAGTGTGTTTGCAGTGTGTTGATCATGACACCAGCCTGTGGAGTGTTCATACTTTTAGTACATTTGCCAGCATTGAAACCCCATTATCAGAGAACAAAAGTGAATGGAGCATCAATATCTGATGGTCATTGGTTAACAATCAATACAACATAACATGTAGAAGTTAGCTTTATGCATTTGTATGTTGGTTCAGCCTTGTTTACCTCTGTCGTAGTATGCTTTGTGCAAACACTACTCACGTATTAATGTAAAACAAAAAAACTGTGAATGTTGGAAAACTGAAACGAAAACAGGTAACTGCTGGAGAAAGTCAATAGGTCTGGCAGCATCTGTGGAGAGCAAGCTGTTATCATTCTTTGATACTACTTCAGTATATCTCTGGGAGTGAAGGGTCTCTTGCCCGAAATGTCGATTTTGCTGCTCGTTGGATGCTGCCTGAACTGCTGTGCTCTTCCAGCACCACTAATCCAGAATTTGGTTTCCAGCATCTGCAGTTATTGTTTTTACCTCTGGGAGTTGTTAGGCTACTCTAAGAAGCTGACCCTTTTTCTCGAGGTGACAACTCTTATTGATCTCCAGCATTCATAGTCCATCTTTATCCTAGAATAACATTGTCTCATTCTCTTCTTTTACTCAATACAGCTCTCCAGTGCAGTATCTAAGTCATCTTTTCTATACTTCTCTCTGGTCCAACTTAAGTTCACTTGCTCTGCTCTGCTGTACAGATGTCAGAGGAGCATCATCAGTTGCATTGGCATGAGTTACACATTCTCTTCTCTGACATTTACAGCACAAGGCAGAAGAGAAGGAAAATGGAACTGAGGCATAGGACCAGCAACAGTAAGTTATCAATGAGGAGCTTTATGGATTTGAGTCAAGGGTACAGAAGAGAAGTGGGAGAAGGGTATAAAGAAATTGGATAAGTGGATTGGGAATAGTCTGGTGATGTGGCTATGGTATGAGTGGAAAAAAGCATTGACTGGAATGTTCCCAGTTGGTTTTCGGGAAAGCTACTTAATTAGATTGGGTGGTTGCATACTAGAATCCAACCCCCTTTCCACCTCCAAAGTTATTGTTGAAGGTGGGGTTATTGGGAGGAGGCCAAAGTTTCACCTTTCTGTCTTGGCACCATATGAGGCCCGAAAGTGATCAATTAGACAATTAAAGGCATATTCCCACCTATTCCCTCAACTTTCTCATCTTCAAGGCAGACGAGAAACAGAGTTAGCCCACCTGACGAGTCTGCAGGTTGTCAGTTATGGGGATGGTGCCTATATCTGCACTGGAGTCATACATTCGTAGAGATGTACAGCACAGAAACAGACCCTTCAGTCCAATTCATCCATGCCAGCCAGATATCTTACATAAATCAGTCCCATTTGCCAGCATTTGGCCAATATCCCTTTAAACCCTTCCTATTCAAATATGCTTTTAAATGTTGTAAATCACACCCACTTAGATCACTTCCTCTAGCAGTTCAGTCCATACACCCACCACCCTTTGGTGAAAAGGTTGCCCCTTATGTTGCTTTTGTATATTTTCCCTCTCACCTTAAACTTATGCCCTCTAGTTTTGTATTTCCCTCATCCCAGGGAAAAGACCTTGTCTATTTACCCTATCTTTGCCCCTCATGATTTTATAAATCTCCATAAAGTCACCCCTTAGCCTCCAAAGCTCCAGGGAAAATAGCCCTAGCTATTCAACTTCTCCCTATAACTCAAACCCTCCAACCCCGGCAACATGCTCACAAATCTGTTCTGAACCCTTTCAAATTTCATAACACCCTTCCTATAGGAGGGAGACAAGAATTGAATGCAATAATCCATAATTGGCCAAACTAATGTCCTGTACAGCCACAACATTACCTCCCAACCCCTGTACTCAATGCACTGACAAATGAAGGCAAGCATACCAAATGCCCAATTTGTGTAGAGGTGGGTGGACTCTGTGAGTCACCTATTTTGACTGCCCTGTCTCACTGTCTCTGTCTCTGTCTGCTCCGCCCCTGCAACTGACAAAAAAGCTATCATCTTGTTTGTCCTACTGGGAGCAGCCACGGCTTTCTCAGCAACACTACCAGTTACAAGGACTGTCAGACTCAGATTAGCCAGCAGTTATCACTCAGCAAAATCTCCATTCTGGGAACAATGGTATCAGGAATACCCATGCTGCTTTCAAACCACCTGACTGGAGGAAAGTACAGTGAATCTTGCTCAGAAGGGTCAATGTAAGTATCTCATCAAGTTTTTCAGCAAACTATCAATACGGAATTGGATTGTTTTACCGACTGTGTCTTCCCAATAACTGAAATGTCCCTAACTCCCCTGTAATCATCAGTGCATTCCCGCCATGGCAATGCCTGTACATTTAGCTCTCTGACAATGTTAGTCTCAACAAACGATGAGGATGACATCATAAATAAGGTGAAACTAATATAATGCGAAACGTTCGCAAGGTGAAATTTGATTTTGGAAAACACCCATGCCATCTTTGTCCTCTCAAGCCTTATGTTAATGGAAAGAGTGAGAGAGAGCGAGGGAGAGAGACAACAGAGATGGCTTTAGTTACATCAGGAATAGCACATGATTGACAAAGTCCCACCCCTGGAGTTTAAAGTTCAAAGAGGAGGTAGGTAAATTGTGACTGGCATTCCTTTTAAAATAGGAGAAAGTGAGGACTGCAGATGCTGAAGTACCAGAGTTGAAAAATGTGGTGCCGGAAAAACACAGCAGGCCAGGCAGCATCCGAGGAGCAGGAGAATCGAGGAGCAGGAATCCTGAAGAAGGGCTTATGTCCGAAACGTCGATTCTCCTGCTCCTCGGATGCTGCCTGGCCTGCTGTGTTTTTCCGGCACCGCATTTTTCAATTCCTTTTAAAATACCAGTGCAAGAACAGAGAGTGAAGTTGTTCCATTGGATACAACACTACTGAAGTTGCCACCACCTAGACTCCTAGAGTCATAGAGACGTACAGCACGGAAACACACCCTTCGGCCTAACTGCCAACCAGATATCCAAAATTAATCTAGTCTTATTTGCCAATATTTGGACCATAGTCCTCTCAACCCTTCCTATTCATATACCCAACTAGATGCCTTTTAAATGCTGTATTTGTTCCAGCCTCCACCACTTCTGACAGCTCATTCCATACACGCACCACCCTCTGTGTGTTGCCCCTCAGATCTCTTTTCAGTCTTTCCCTCTCAACTTAAAGCTATGTCTTCAAGTTTTGGGCTCCCCTACCTTGTAAAAAAGATCATGACTTTATAAACTTCGATAAGGTCAACTCTCAGCCTCAGATGCTCTGGGGAAAATCACTGCAGCCTATTCACCCTCTGCCTATAGCTCAAACCCTCCAACCCTGGCAACATTTTTGTAAAACGTTTCTGAACTCCTTCAAGTGTCACAGCATATTTCCTATAGCAGGGAGACTAGAATTGAACACAGTATCCTAAAAGAGGCCTAACCAATGTCCTGTACGCCACAACATGACCTCCCAACTCCTGTACTCAATGCACTGACCAATAAAGGCTGGCCAAATGCCTTCTTCACTATCCTGTCTACCTGTGACTATACTTTCAAGGAGCTATGAACTTGTACTCCAAGGTCTCTTTCTTCAGCAACACTCCCAGGACCTTACCATTATAAGTCCTGTCCTGATTTGCCTTTCCAAAATGCAGCACCTCACATTTATCTAAATTAAACTCCATCTGCCACTCCTCGCTCAATCGGTCCATCTGATCAAGGTCCCGTAGTACTCTGAGATAACCTTCTTTACTCTCCACTACACCACTAGTTTTGATATCATCTGCAAATTTATTAACCATACCTTCTACGTTCACAAGCAAATCATTTATATAAATGAGAAAAATCAGTGGAATCAACACAGATCCTTGTGGCACACCACAGATCATAGGCCTCCAGTCTGAAAAGCAACCCTCCATCACTACCCTCTGTCTCCTAGCATCGAGCCAGTTCTGTATCCAAATGGCTAATTCTCCCTGTATTCCATGTGATCTAATCTTATTAACCAGTGCAAAACATGTGCATATCAAGTTTAATGCATATAAAATTTACATCTGGATGTGAAATTCATAATGCATGACCAATATTCATGGAATGAAGACAGATGGTGGTGTACAGCAGTAAATGAATTACTGATGATTTCTCTTGTGTTGTTCATTCTCTCCTTACTGTTATCATTATAAGTAATGCAGCCTAGTGCCAATAGATGGTTTGCTTTTATAATCACAAATTCTCAAATGGATACAATGTATAAATTCTATCTTATTTGCTGGCATGAAATCTCTTGCTGCTAAAATTCTGCAGCTTGTTTTCAATAATTAACTTCACACTGAAGTCTAACCTTTAATTTAGACAGATATGTTGACAAGGATTTTCACACCTGTTGCATCATTTTAAATAACCTGTTCAACTATTTAACACTATTGAATGAAGTTTTACTTTAATAGTCCTGAATGCTTTTTCAGTCAACATGCCAGGATTCTGGAATTGTAGCAAGGTGAAAATGGCGTGACACAAACATACAGGCCTTTTCTTTTCTAATGACCTTTGTTTTGAACTGGTTTTACAAAAAATGTGAATGTTCTTAGTGTGAGATATTTGTATGTGTGTATGCATTTGTCATGTGATGAGAACAATTTATATGTTCATCTGCCCGTAGTAGATAAAGAAAGGTTTCTATCCTGATTGTCGTGCACCCTGTCTGCTGGCAAGTTGGAAGGGCAAGGGACTCGTTAAGATAGGAAGAGCTATCATTAAGCTCAGCTAGACCTCCAAGTCCTGAAACTTAATGATTTTTTCCTATTTGCCTCCTGCACCTACATCGTCTCTTTGGGACCTATGTATGTCTTCTCTAAATCCAACAAACAAACTCCACTGCTTCTGAGCAGATATCCTGTGCATTTATTTCTTCTCAAATATGATTCAGTATTTGATGACAATTAAAGGGCAGAATAGATTACTTGCTTGCAGTATTACTAAGTGCATCAGAAATACAGCACATCGTTTGTTCAATTTGTCAATACAGCAAATTATTTCCCAATATATAGGAACCATTCACAGTCAAATTGGCTAACTCCTAACCATGTGCAAGTTATAGTCATATGATTGTCTTTCTTGATGTCGATTTATTTGAAACATTACATTTAGTTGCTTGCTTCATTTAATTTGGATAGTGCTTAAGTACTGAATGGATACTTAATTTTACATATAGTAACAGCTGGGAATTACTAATTCAAAATCCTAAGACCATAAGACCCTAAGACATAGCGGCAGAAATTAAGCCATTGACCCCATCAAGTCTGCTCTGCCATTCAATCATGGCTGATAAGTTTTCAACCCCATTCTCCTGCTTTCTCTCCACAACCTTTGATCCCCTTGACAATCAAGAACCTATTGATCTCAGTCTTAAGTGTATTCAATTACCTGGCCTCCACAGCCTTCTGTGGCTGAAGACTTTTCTCCTTATCTCTGTTCTAAAAGATCTTCCTTTTAGTCTAAGCCTGTGCCCTCAGGTCTTAGTCTCCCGTACCAATGGAAATAATGGAGGATGTGAGTAGTGAGGACATGGACAGGATTTCACTGTCACAGGAGTGTTCTGGCAGACAGCAAGTTGGTTTGAAATGTGTCTACTTCAAAGCAAGAAGTATCCAAAATAAGGTAGCTGAGCTTGCAGCATGGATAGGTACCTGGGACTTTGATGTTGTGACCATTTCAGAGACATGGATAGAGAAGCATCAGGAATGGATGTTCCAGGTTTCAGGGTTAGATTTTTCATTAAGAACAGGAAGGCGGTAAAAGAGGGGGAGGTGTGGTCTCGTTAGTCAAGGACAGTATAACGGTGGCTGAAAGAACTTTTGACAAGGACTCGTCTACTGAGGCGGTACGGGCTGAGGTTAGAAACAGGAGAGGAGAGGTCACACTGCTGGGAGTTTTTTATAGGCATCCGCAGAGTTCCAGGGATGTGGAGGAGAGGATCAGCAAAAAATCAATTCTGTGTAGGAGTGAAACAAACAGGGTGGTCATTATGGGCGCTTTAACTTCCCCAACATTGCCTAGAAATGCCATAACTCTATTACGTCGGATGGATCAGTTTTTGTCCAGTGTGTACAGGAGAGTTTCCTGATACAGTATGTCGAAGGGCCGACAAGAGGGGAGGCCACACTGGATCTGGTGCTTTGTAATGAATCAGGCCAGGTGTTTGATTTAGTGGTAGGTGAGCACTTTGGACAGAGTGGCCATATTTCGGTTACGTCTAGTTTAGCGATGGAAAGGGATAGGTACATGCCACAGGGCAAGAGTTATAGATGGGGAAGGGCAATTATAATGTGATTAGGCAAGACTTAGGATGCATAGAATGGGGTAGCAAAATGCAGGACAATGGAAATGTGGAGCTGATTTAAGGAACAGATATTGTGTGTCCTTGACAGGTATGTCCCTGTCAGGCAGGGAGGAAGTGATAAGGTAAGCATTAGCAGAAGAAGGAGGTTTATGTGATGTTGAGACAACATGGTTCAGATGAGGCGATGAGGAGTTACAGATTAGCTAAGAAGGATTTAAAGAGAGGTGCTAAATGAATATTTCTCACCTGTTTTCACTCAAGAAAAGGAGAATATTGTAGAGGAGAAGAATGAGATATGGTATTTAGGCTAGAAAGGATTGAGGTTAGTAAGCAAGAGGTGATATCAATTCTTGAAGGAGTGAAAGTAGACAAGTCCCCTGAGCCGGATGGGATTTATCCGAGGATTCTCTGGGAAGCTAGAGAGGAGATGGTAGAGCTTTTGGCCCTGATATTTGAGTCATCATTGTCTACAGGTTTAGTACCAGAGGACTGGGGGATTGCAAATGTTGTGCAGAGGTATAGACCCAGACTCTTCAAATGTTCCTCATATGTTAAGCTTTTCATTCCTGGGTCCATTCTCGTGAACCTCCTCTGAACACACTCCAGAGCCAATACACCCTTCCTGAAATATGGAGCTCAAAACTGTGCACAATACTCCAAATGTGGTCAGACCAAAGCCTTATGTACCCTCAGAAGTACATTCCTGCTTTTATATTCAGGTCCTCTCAAAATAAATATCATTGTTGCATTTGCCTTCCTAACTACTGACTCAAGCTGCAAGTTAACCTTGAGAGAATCCTGGACTAGAACACCCAGGTCTCTTTGAACTTCAGACTTCTGATTTTTTTCCCCATTTAGAAAATAGTCCATGCCTGTACTCTTCCTACCAACATGCATGACCTCACACTTTTCCATATTGTACTCAATCTGCCACTTCTTTGCCCACACTCCTAACCTGTCCAAATCCTTCTTCAGCCTCCCTGCCTCCTCAATGCCACCTGTCCCTCTACCTATCTTTGTATCATCTGTAAACCTAACCACAATGCCCTCAGTTCCTTCATCTAGATCATTAATGTATAGAGTGAAATGTTGTGGTCCCAACACTGAGACTTATGGAACACCACTTATCACTGGCTGCCACCCTGAGAAAGAACCTTTTATCTCCACTCTCTGTTTTCTGCTAGACAGCCAAGCTTCTATCCATGCTAGCACCTTGCCTCTAACACCATGGGCCCTTATATTACTCAGCAGCCTCCTGTGCAGCACCTTGTCAAAGGCCTGCTGGAAGTCCAGGTAGATAACATCCATTGGCTCTCCCAAGTCTAATCTGCTTGTTAATCTCTCAAGGAATTCTAGCAGATTTGTCAGACATGACCTCTCCCTGATTAAACCATGCTGACGTTATCCTATTTCACCACGTATTCAGAAATTTCATCCTTCACAACAGATTCCAGGATCTTACCCATGACCGAGGTTTGGCTAATTGGTCTATAATTTTCAGGTTTTTTGCCATACTCCTTTTTAAACTGAGGTATCACGTTAGCAATTTTCAAGTCGCCTGTGACCTTCCATGACTCCAGCGATTCCTGAAAGATCACCACTAATGCCCATTCAGCTATCTCCCTTAGAATTCTGGGGTGTAGTCCATCTGGTCTAGGTGATTTATCCACCTTCAGGCCATATCAGTTTTTCTAGCAAGTTCTCCTTGATGGCCACCATACTTAGCTCTGCCCCCTCACTCTCTTGAATTTTTGGCGTATTATTTGTGTCTTCCACCATGAAGACTGACATAAAGTAATTATTCAGTTCCTCAGCCATTTCCTTGTTCCCCACTATTATCTCTCCAGCTTCATGTTCCAGCAGCCCAATGTCCACTTCTGCCTCTTTTTTACACTTTACATATCTAAAAAAACCTTTACAATCTTCCTTTATATTACTGGCTAGCTTACCTTATATTTAATCTTCTCTCTCCTTATTTATGGATCCAGGATTTCTGAAATCCTGGATTTCCCTCCCAAAGGACATTGTGGTCAACCCACAGCAGATGGACTGCAGCGATTCAAGAAGGCAGTTCAACAGCACCTTCTCAAGGACAATAAGGGATGGGTAATAAATGCTGGCTCAGCCAGTAGCACCCATATCCCACAAATGAATACAAAAAAGGCACTCACTTCACAGCAATCTAATCAAATGTAATTTGAGATTTCAGGTTTGTGTAGATTTTTGGGAAGAATTATAATAACTCAAATAATTTTGTAAAGCTCATGAATTTTGCAACAGTTGGGAATTAGCACACATATTCTTCAAAATATTAGAGAACATAGACTAAAAGAAGATCTCAGGGACTTGACTGATTAGATGCTGAAAACGGTTTCTTCTGGTTTAAGAAACTATAAACTAGAGTTAGAGTCTTCAAATAAAATATCGAGCATATTGGATGAAATCATGAAGAGATATCTTCATTAAAAGGGTCATGAAGCTTTGGAATTCTCAACTCCAAGAACTGTGGATATGACAATCATTGGACGTATTTAAGATTGAGATTGAGAGAGTTATTGTACACCTAAGGAATTGAGGTCTGATGAAAGGTCTCTGGACTCAAAACATTAACTCTGTCTCCTCCCCATAGATGCTGCCTGACATGCTGAGTTTCTCTAACAGTTTATTGTTTCTATTAAAAGCTGAAGGATATGAAAAAAAGTCAGGCAAATGGTATGCATCTGTGGGGCGGAACTGTGGCTCAGTGGTTGCACTGCTGCCTCACAGCACCAGGAAATGTGGTTTAAGTGACTGACTGTGTGGAGTTTGCACATTCTCTCCATATCTGCATGAGTTTCCTCTGTGTGCTCTAGTTTCCTCCCACAGTCCAAAGATATGCAGGTCAGGTGAATTGGCCATGCTAAATTGCCCATAGTGTCAGGTGCATTAGACAGGGGTAAATGTTGGGAGATAGGCCTGGGTGGGTTACTCGTCAGGGGGTCAGTGTGAACTTGTTGGACCAAAGGGCATGTTTCTACACTGGAAGGATTCTAATCTAATCTGCATGATAATGGAATAGCACATTATTTATTGTTGAGAATAGCACAGATGAGAATTTCCAAATGAATTTCAATAAATCAATGCTGTTGTTTAACATTAACAGTATTTAACGCAAAATAATAAACTTGTCTTGAATAAAAAAAAGACTGTAGATAACTGTTTTTCTGATGCATGTATAAAAATGATTTGTCCCCTGACTTATAGTCATCCGACACAGAAATATGGAATGAGACCATTTAGTAATCAAAATCTGCTTTTTAAAAAAACGTCAAATGCATGATACCTCTAGAGTGAATGAATATAAATGATTTTAAATAATCCACATGAGAATTGGTTTGGAATTGATTCTAGATGTTACTGTCATGAGGATATTTTGTTTTGACACAAATTTATTTTCAGACAAGCACATCAGAGACTCTATGTTTAACTTATTGCAAAGAATTCTGAGTGTGCAGCTTTCGCAAAAAATATTAAACATCTTTTAGTTGTGTTATGCAAGCACCATTCATAATTTGAAAACCTATGTTAATTAATCATACAAATTATTGAAGTTATTAGCACTGAGGTTTAATACACTGAAACAATATTTTATTTTTTTCTCTTTATACAAAAAAATCATAGATAAAAGTTTCACATTTACTTAGTCATAGAATCATAGAGATGTACAGCACAGAAACAGACTCTTTAGTTCAACTTGTCTATGCTGACCAGACATCTATATTAAACTTGTCCCATTTGCCAGCATTTGGCCCATACCCCTCTAAACCATTCCCAATCATATACCCCCCCAGATACTTTTAAATGTTGTAATTATTCCAGTTTCCACCACTTCCTCTGGCAGCTCATTCTACACACACACACACACACACACACACCACCTTCTGTGTGAAAACATCGTCCCTTAGGTCCCTTTTAAATCTTTCCTCTCACCTTAAACCAAAGCCCTCTAGTTTTGGACTCCCCTACTATGAGGAAAAGATGTTGCCTATTCACCCTAAATGTGCCCTTCATGATTTTATAAACTTCTATAAGGTCACCCCTCAGCCTGAGATGCTACAGGGAAAACAGCCATAGCCTATTCAGACTCTCCCTACAGCTCAAACCCTCCAACACTGGTAACATCCTTCTAAATCTTTTCTGAACCCTTTCAAGTTTCATAACATCTTTCTGATAGCAGGGAAACTGGAATTGAATGCAGTATTCCAAAAATGGCCTAATCAATGTTCTGTACAGCCGCAACAAACTTCTGTTGTATGGTCAGCCCACTGCTGTTCACCCTGTTGACACATGACCGTGCAGTGACGCACAGGTCGATTCACATCATGTTCGCTGATATACAATGTAGTAGGTCTCATTAGCACAAACGACAAGCCAGCACAGAGAGAGGAGGAACAGCGGCCAATGGACTGGTGCAGAGCCAACAACCTGTCTCTGAACGTGGACAAGATGAAAGAGATGGTTATTGATTTCAGGAGAGCATGGAGCAACCGCTCTCCACTGGACATCGATGGCTTACCCGTGGAGATTGTGAAGAGCACCAAATTTAGTTTAGATTTAGATTACTTACAGTGTGGAAACAGGCCCTTCGGCCCAACAAGTCCACACCGCCCCGCCGAAGCGTAGCCCACCCATACCCCTACATCTACATTTACCCCTTACCTAACACTATGGGCAATTTAGCATGGCCAATTCACCTGGCCTGCACATCTTTTGGACTGTGGGAGGAAACTGGAGCACCCGGAGGAAACCCACGCAGACACGGGGAGAATGTGCAAACTCCACACAGTCAGTCGCCTGAGGCGGGAATTGAACCCAGGTCTCAGGCGCTGTGAGGCAGCAGTGCTAACCACTGTGCCACCGTGCCGCCCACAGGTATTTCTTGGCAAATACCTGGTGGACCCTCAACACCAGCTCCATAGCCAAGAAAGCCCAGCGGTGTCTCTACTTTCTGCACCGGCTGAGGAAAGCCCACCTCTCACCCCCCAGCCTCACCACAGTCTACAGAGTGTTCATTGAGAGTACTGTGAACTGCTGCATCACTGCCTGGGTCGGGAATTGCACTGTCTTGGATCATAAGACCTTACAACGGAGAGTGAGGACAGCTGAGAGGATCATCGGGGCCTCCCTTCTCTCCACACTTTTAGTATTTGGCAAATGAGTGCCAACTTCTTGGAAAACCCTTCATCCATCTTGTCCATTACCTAGGTTTAGCTGCAATACCCCACTACCAGCCTTCAGCACAACACTGGAACAGGATATCCAGCCCTCCACCTTTGCTAATGGTCACAAGTAAAGACAACACCACAGCCAACTGATCAAGCAACAAGACTGATACCGGAAGCAGTAGGAGCAACACTGAAGGCAACATAGGTGGCTTTCACCACTGTGTGCCCGTTCACAGGCTAGATAGAACCAATACCTCAATTCAGATGGAAGGTATTGGGTCAATTTTCTCAGATTGTTTGAGCAACAGCATCTCAGGAGGCTCAGAATCTCAAGGTGTGTCACAGGTAGCATCTTGAGTCTCCAGAAACAAGTTGTTTCCTTCCACATAAAGTGGCTGTGCATGCATTGCCACTAGCTGTTAAGATGCTTTCCATTGGGAGGGCCACCTCCTCAACCAACCAACCACTACCCCCAACCCCAGCTTTATGTCTCATACCAAGTTACGTCCTCTCACCTCCTGCAAGGATAGAGAGCAAAGAGTTGTGAGTGTTGTAGTATCTTGTGTGAAGAGGAGAGAAGGATAACAATTATGAAGGATGTCTATGATACATGGGTACAAGAGGAGACAGTTCTGGTTGCTCATGATGGGATGGGCAGGGCTTGAGAGAGAAGAGTGCACGGAGCTGCAAAGTTTGTTGACTTGTGGAATGCTGCAGAGGACAAGTCACTGTGGAGCTTGCTGGGAAAGTCAGTGTGGAGCTTGGCACCTGAAACTGTTACCAATCAGACCTCTCTAAAGGCTTGGGTTTTGCTGCACACTGCAGTCACACTCTGGCTGCTGAATTGCTCAGCCCCTTCTCTCCAGGCCTAATTGTTTGGAGAAATTTCCCTCTTCCTCCCACCTCACCACAACCATCCAGATCCCACAGCTGGATCTCCAGGTAAAGGTGAAAGACTTGGGTAGCAGATTTGCCAGGTGTCCTCTCTGTTCCTGTGGTTGCTGCAGCCTGAAAGTCTAAGTACTGATTCGCTTCTTTGATACATGCCTCTAATTCGAAATCCTTTGACAGAATGAATGTGTCATCCCTCCTGCCCTCCCTAATTGACTGGGGAGTCTGGAGCTGAGATGATAGTTAGATTGCTCTGGGAAAGAGAAACAGCCATGCACATGTGCTGAGTTTTATTGTTACGTGTGAGGGCAGACAAGAGCAGAGGCAAATAACTGCCCCACCAATGAGAAAGCTCACTGCATTGAGTATCAGTCCGGTATTTGAGTCCTATCCAGCAGGAGTCTTATCAAATCAGGGGTCTTGCTTCTGAAATACTGCCCCAACTAAAACTGCCTGCCAATCAGAGGCCAGAAGCCTTAAGAAGGCTGGAGAGTGTGGCTGCAGGCCAAGGTTATGTAAACAGTGCAATGTGGCTGTGAAGAGCTGCTTTAATGAGGAGGTAAGTGTGTTTTTTTTGGGGGGGGGGGGGGTTGGGATGTGGTTAATTCGACGGCAAGGTGAGAGTTTGGTGTAGTTTCCAGTGGCCATCCCCCCCTGCTGCCTGAACATGCCCCTTACTGTACCCAGGTCAGGGAATATAGTGGCACTGCTGTGGTGTTCCTGTTGGGAAGACAACCTGCCAGGAAGACAGGTAACTATGGTAGTGGTGGGTTGAGATGACCATTAATTGAGCACTTAAGGACCTTCATTGGTGCCCACCTTCTTATCTTGAAATTAATTGCCGATGTGGTAGGAAGGAGGAGGTATCTCACTGATGCCAACTCACTCACTTATTTGCCCTTCTCACCTCTTTCCTTGTCACCTCCAGGGAGGAGAAAACCATGCTCAGAAAGTAAACTGTTTTCTCTGGCAGGCACCAAGCTGAGAAGATTTCACACATTAGTTATGCTTCTCTCTCCCCGATGTGCCCTGACTAGTATATGTTTCATCATTCTCTGTTCTTTTATTTCATGTTTTGTTTGTCTCGAAAGCTGCCTTGGAGGAGATTATTTCTTCTTTTCTCTTAGATATGCCCTTTCCTCTTAGCAACTCCTAAATCTCTATAAAGACCCAGTGTATTCAAGATTGCAATGAAAAGAAATTGCTTCAAATCGACTGAGTATCTTCAAACATTCTCACTCAGGGTGAATGAAAGTCTATTGTCTAGGGGGCAACTCTTCCCTCACCCTTCTGTCATAAAACAATTTTCCTACATCACATACCTTCTTGTCTCTGACTACTTTAATGATGACTCTATACTGTAGTCAGAGTCACTCTGAACTTAAATCTATAACACTATTTGACAAATGATTTCTTCCACTATCATTGTACTGAATTCAAACCTCATCATGAAGTTTCACACATTTTCAAACAAGAATTTTATCCTGTTTCCTTAGACTTCCAATATTTCCACAATACTTAGATTTTTAAAACGCAGGTTTAGCAAAGTTTACTCACCTCTTACTGACTAATTTATATTCTGTTTCTACTCTGCCCAGTCCTGCAGCATTGCATTAGAACCTTTATTTTTTAATCCCGCAGATGCTATTGAAAGCTTTTTCTTAAAAATCAATGTTGCATGTAAACAGATGCATTTGGCCGCCTCACAATGTTTTTTTTTCCCAGAACAGCTTTAGGATGAAAATGCGGTTTGTACCTTGAAATAACCTGCACATCACAGATGATTTCTTCAGTATGCCTTCTTCAGTATGCCATTGCAGGATGAGAGCAGTTATTTTTCCAGAATGACAGGAGGAGCTAATTTCATAGCAATTT
This sequence comes from Chiloscyllium punctatum, assembly GCF_047496795.1. Classification (NCBI taxonomy): domain Eukaryota; kingdom Metazoa; phylum Chordata; class Chondrichthyes; order Orectolobiformes; family Hemiscylliidae; genus Chiloscyllium; species Chiloscyllium punctatum. The sequence continues at coordinate 12,272,567 of NC_092770.1, read as the reverse complement.
GTGGAATCAGTTTTATCTTTTCTGTGGTAAATGAGTACCACAGTGTTTATTTTTCAGTCATGATTTGTGATTCTAGATTCATGAGCAGTAGGTATGTATTAGGCATGTTCCTTACATGAGTATCTTCAGCTGTTTGACATTCTCTGGGTAGAAGTTAGGGAATAGGATGGGGTTCTATTGTGATTCAGTACTCATGGACCAGGAGGGCTGAGTGCAAGTCTCATCAGACATATGTAATAATATCTTCGAACAGGTTCATTAAGAAAGCTAGGTTAATTTTTTTTAAATTAAGTTGTGGGCTAGGAGATGGGCAGACCAGGCAGCCATCCGAGGAGCAGGAGAAACAACGTTTCGGGCATAAGCCCTTCTTCAGGAATGAGGCTGGTGTGCCAAGCGGGCTGAGATAAAAGGTAGGGGGGAGGGAATTTGTGGGAGGGGCGCCTGGAGTACGGTAGGTGGAAGGAGGTGAGGGTGAGGGTGATAGGCCGGAGAGGGGGTGGGGGGTGGATGGGTCGGATAGAAGATTGCAGGTCAAGAGGGCGGTGCTGAATCCGGGGGTTGTGACTGAGATAAGGTGGAGGGAGGGGAAATGAGGAAGCTGGAGAAATCTACATGCATCTGTGTGGTTGGAGGGTTCATACGCAAAAGATGAGGCGCTCTTCCTCCAGGCGTCGTGTGGTCAGGGTCTGGTGATGGAAGAGGCCAAGGACCTGCATGTCCTTGGTGGAGTGGGAGGGGGAGTTAAAGTGTTCAGCCACGGGGTGGTTGGGTTGGTTAGTGCGGGTGTCCCAGAGGTGTTCCCTGAAATATTCCTCAAGTAGGCGGCCTGTCTCCCCAATGTAGAGGAGACCACATCGGGTGCAGCAGATACAGTAAATGATGTGTGTGGAGGTGCAGGTGAATTTGTGACGGATAAGGAAGGATCCACTGGGGCCTTGGAGGGAGGTGAGGGGCGAGATGTGGGAGCAAGTTTTGCACTTCTTGCAGTTGCAGGGGAAGGTCCCGGGAGTGGAGGTTGGGTTGGTGGGGGGTGTGGACCTGATGAGGGAGTCACAAAGGGAGTGGTCTCTCCGGAACACCAATAGGGGTAGGGAGGGAAATAGATCCCTGGTAGTGGGGTCTGTTTGGAGGTGGCGGAAATGACGGAGGATGATACGATGTATCCGGAGGTTGGTGGGGTGGAAGGTGAGGACCAGTGGGGTTCTGTCCTGGTGGCGATTGGAGGAGCGGGGCTCAAGGGCAGAGGTGCGCAAAGTGGAGGAGATGTGGTGGAGAGCATCGTCGACCACGTCGGAGGGGAAATTGCGGTCCTTGAAGAAGGAGGCCATTTGGGTTGTTTGGTTGTGGAATTGGTCCTCCTGGGAGCAAATGCGGTGGAGGCGAAGGAATTAGGAATATGGAATGGCATTTTTACAGGGGGCAGGGTGGGAGGAGGTGTAATCTCGGTAGCTGTGGGAGTCGGTCGGTTTGTAGTAAATGTCTGTGTTGAGTCGGTCGCACAAGATAGAAATGGAGAGGTCGAGGAAGGGGATGGAGGAATCTGAGATGGTCCAGGTAAATTTGAGGTCGGGGTGGAAGGTGTTAGTAAAGTGGATGAACTGTTCAACCTCCTCGTGGGAGCACGAGGTAGTGCCAATACAATCATCAATGGAGTGGTGGAACAGGTGCTACACTGGCACCACTCCCCATCTTTTCCTCCATTACATCGATGATTGTATTGGTGCTACCTCGTGCTCCCACGAGGAGGTTGAACAGTTCATCCAGAGAGACTACTCCCTCTGTGACTCCCTCGTCAGGTCCACACCCCCCACCAACCCAATCTCCACTCCTGGCACCTTCCCCTGCAACTGCAAGAAGTGTAAAACTTGTGCCCACACCTCCCCCCTCACTTCCCTCCAAGGCCCCAGTGGATCCTTCCATATCCGTCGCAAATTCACCTGCACCTCCACACACATCATTTACTGCATCTGCTGCACCCGATGTGGTCTCCTCTACATTGGGGAGACAGGCCGCCTACTTGCGGAACGTTTCAGGGAACACCTCTGGGACCCCCGCACCAACCAACCCAACCACCCCGTGGCTGAACATTTTAACTCCCCCTCCACTCCACCAAGGACATGCAGGTCCTTGGCCTCTTCCATCGCCAAACCGTGGCCAGACTATGCCTGATAGAGCCTCAACTTTTGCGTACGAACTCTCCAACCACATGGGATGAATGTAGATTTCTCCAGTTTCTTACTTCCCCTCCCCCCACCTTATCTCAGTCACAACTCCCGGATTCAGCACTGCCCTCTTGACCTGCAATCTTCCACCTGACCTCTCCGCCCCCAACCCCTCTCCGGCCTATCACTCTCACCCTCATCTCCTTCCACCTATCGTATTCCCAGCGCCCCTCCCCCAAATTCCCTCCCCCTAGCTTTTATCTCAGCCCGCTTGGCACACCAGCCTCAATCCTGAAGAAGGGCTTATGCCCGAAACATCGATTTTCCTGCTCCTCGGATGCTGCCTGGCCTGCTCTGTTTTTCCAGCACCACACTTTTCAACTCTGTTCTCCAGCATCTGCAGTCCTCACTTTCTCCTAGGAGATGGGCAGATCATTTATATTCATGAGAGGAGACTGCTAAACTCAAGGTTAAGAGAAACCAAGGATGGCCTTCCCCACATAGCGAGCAGGAAGAGGTCCATAATTGGTCAAGTCATGGCCACATACGGGCTTAGGATCTCTCACCTCTCCTTCCATAGCCAACCAGCTGATACAGAGGTGTAACTGACTGGCCCTTGGGAACCCATTTCACTTGGTACTTAGTTCTCTTACAGACATTCTATGAACAGCTATTCTCATTCCTGCTGCAATCCAAGCAGTGCAATGCTCCCTCTAAAAACTGCCCACTCCACAAACTGCACTAGTTTAATGATTTCCAGCCTCCTAATTTCTGCCTCTACTTTTACACATAAGGCAAATGATACTGGGCGGGCCTTGCAGAATCGTGGAATTGCTTCTTGGTCAACATGTAAGGTGGTCCTGGCCCCTCTGATAGTCCCTAGACCTTCCTGAAAAACCTACAGATACTTAATTAGGACTTCAAACTGGCAGCCATTTTCTAATCAAGAAATGTTCAGCCAATCAAGTGAATCTTTCGCAACCAATTTTGCTCCATCAATCTTGGGCCTGAGCTGTTCACTGCAATCAGTGATAATTGAACCAGCTGTTTCTCATAAGAAACCGAAACCAAAGTTGTACCCTTAGTCTGTAGGGGTTCCTGGTATAGGTTCTCAGCCTGGCCAAAGTCTTATGCAAACCTAAGGGTTGGAATACAGAGCAAAGTTTGGTATCAACCTCCATCAGATCCTAGTGACTGTTTAACCAGACTTATATTTTGATTGGCTCTGTTATGGATGTTGCTAAGCAATTTAATTGCTCCACACCAGCTGTAGGTGGACTTTCCAGGGTATTTACTCCCCTGGATACCAGCCTATGAGTTCTCAAACACGGTTCAGGCCTAATGGGACTCTTCTGTTGTTTTGAGCCTGCATGCTGGCAGAAACTACAATGGCCTTCTGACCTGGATCTTCGAGAAAATGTTAACTCTTTGGCCGAGGTTTGGCTTTGTTTTGGGGTTTTACTGTGGGCTGACCTAGAGTCCCTCTGTTCAGGAAATATCCTGAGTGAGGCTATGCAATTGATTTCACTCAAGTGGTATTTCCCAAGCTCAACAACCTGGCATAGGTGTCCAGTTCCATTGACATACCCTGTCATTCATAAGCTCCACTTGCTGCACCTTCGAAAGACATAATCAATCCCACATACCAAACAGTTGCTCAGCATCACACTAAGGGTAAAACCAAAATCACATGCCTCTGCCAGTTGTCTAAACCTCATCAAAAATCCCAAAAGGGCTTCCCCTAGTTCTCGAAATGAGAGTAAAGCCAATAGCATCTCAGAATTAGATGAGGCTTGGGATTAAAATATTCCTTATATAAATCTATCAATTCTTGAACTGGTGCTTTAGGGAACGTTATGCTCCAAATAACCAAAAAGTGTGCGGGTCCACACACTATCAGGAAAATTACTCATTGCTTTTCATCTGACCCAATGTCATTTGCCTAGAAAATATAATGTATTCTTTCAATATACTTGGCCCAGTCTTTGACAGCAGGATCAAACAGGTTAAGTTTCCAAAATAGCAGCATGATGCCAGAAATATTTACCCCAATTCAAACACAGCTGTTGCAAGTGAATCTCCTCAGGGACATAATTTTCCTTCATTGCCAGTGAAGTAACTCCACGGTGGCTGGTATTCCATCACCAAGTCACCCTTCATTTACATGTGCATTGTACATGACACTGACCCAGCTAGCACAGATCCGGTTCTGAGAGTGAGCAAAATCCCTGACACTTCTGTTTTTTTTTACTCCAGAGCAGCTCGTATCCTATCACCCAGTTTGTTTACAATGGAGAATCCTTGACACTGATTCAGTTTCCTCAGAGCCAGCTCTCATAGTGAGCAGAATGACTGACACTCCTGTTTACTTTTTTAACTCCCGTTTTTTATCCCCCCCGTCTTTCTTTCTTTAACCCCACACCACCACTTAACTGCGGTAGTGCTTATTTTTGACACTTCTGTTCATATTTGTCAGCCAGGACTCCCTGATCAAACTAGGTTAACAGACTCAATCAGAGGACTCATATTCAATGAGACCCACCTGGCTGACATCATTCCAATCATTACACTAACAATATTGTTATGATTTCATGTATTCCTGATGAAGGGCTTTTGCCCGAAACATTAATCTTACTGATCCTCGGATGCTGCCTGAACTGTTGTGCTTTTCCAGCACCACACTAATCTAGAATCATGTTATGATTTCATACCCATGTTATCTCGTTTCGAGCAGACCCGCTATATCAATGGCATTCAGACACTTGACATGTCAAGGGTCAAACCTTCACTGGCATCAAGGACCCCTGGAGGGTGGTGGTACTGAAGTCCTGCTCAGAGCCACTGATTTTAGGGTAAAGGATTATTACTCAAATATGTAAATAGTCTGCATATGTCGTGATTGAAAAGATCACATGACAACAGACTTGGAGAAAGATGATTCCGTGTAGAAATAAGTGGATGGAAGCAATTAGCAGATGGTAAATAAAAATATGATGTTACTAACTGTTGACTCTATTTCTCCTCTTCCCTAGAATATAAGTTAAGACCCACCACCATGAGAATAGATTGGGAATCAGTGTCTAGTAGCTTGATTGAATGGCAGTGACACTGAAGAGAAAGAGGATGCTGTTGGTATTGCACCCACTGAAGCACAGTGGTATAACTGAATCTCAGGCTGTAGGTGAATGGTAGTTTTCGTGGATTGGAGGTTACAGGGATAGGGGTTGCCTGAGGATTGGCAGTAAGAGCAGAACTCTCAGCAGCTCCCCATCTCTTCCCAGTGCTGGACTCCTTCAACAAGTACCTTTTAATGTAGGCTCCTTTGGGAGATGGCAAGCAAACCTCCCCGTGTTTTAACTTGGTGTGCTTTCTGCATGGAAACTGCCCCACTGGGTGAATAATCGCAAAATGAGCATTAATTGTTCAGTTAAGGGCCTCACTTGGAGGGAGGGCAGAAAAGGCTTTCCAAGTTTCACGAGCAAAGTGGAGAATTTGTCAATAATTTCATTTGGGTCCCATTTTACTTGTTATGTAGTTCCAGTTTTCTGCTCCTAATCAATAATACAAAAAGTTCCAGCTTCATTATGAACATCAAATAAGGTAATTTGTTTCCTAATGAAGAACTAGCATGCATACCAAAAAGATTAATGCCAATGGTGTTATAATGATGCTGATAAACTAGGGTAAGTATACGGAGTCATCAAGTCATACAGCATGGAAACAAATTCTTCGGTCCAGTTACTCCATGCCAACCGTGTTTCCAAACTTATCTAATCCTATTTACCTGCATTTGGTCATATCCCTTGAAACCTTTCCCATTCATGTACTTTTACAAATGTTTTTTAAATGTTGTAATTTACTGCATCCATCACTTCCTCTGGCAATTCATTCCACACATGAACCACTCTCGGGTAAAAAAGTTGCCATTCATGTCCTTTTTAAAACTTTCTCCTCACACCTTAAAAATGTCGTCAAGTTTTGAACTACCCACCCTGGGGAAAAACACCCTTGCTCTTCATCTTTTCTATACCCCTCATGATTTTATAAACCTCTATAAGGTAACCCCTCAACCTCCTATGCTCCAGTGAAAAATGTCCCAAACTATCCAGCCTTTCCATATAACTCAAACCCTCCATTCCCAGCAACACTCTGGTAAACCTTTTCTGACCCTCCCTCCAGTTTAATAATCTATTTTCTAAAGCAGGGCAACCAGAACTGCTCACAGTACTCCAGAAGAGGCCTCACCAACATCCATATGATCTATTAATTTCAGCTGCAGATTAAAGCTGCAATTCTGTTGGAACTCTATTTCAACTACAAATTCCATAAATCATGACATTATTTAGCTGTACATTTTGTCATTCACCCTATATGGTAAATATTAACAGTGTAATTTTCTACTTTCAGTATTATGTCCAACACTTAAATCAATTATCCTGTCCAAGGATAATTGATTTAAGAGTTGCCCTCCAAACTTACTTCATAATTATTTTTTTCTATTATAAGCCATTGGCTTGATAAACATAAAAAGCTTAAACACACTTACCAACAGATTCAAGAATAGCTTCTTCCCCGCTCTCATTACACTTCTGAATGGACCTCTCAAATTTTTCATTGAAATGTTGATCTCACTCTGTGTATGTCAGGCTGTTAATTGTCTTTAAAACAATAATGGGAGAAGCAGTGAAGGCAACTATCTTGTTCAAGGCAGATCTCCTTGTTTGTAGAAGGAATGCTGTATGCTGTCAACACTTAACTTCAAGATTCTACTTTAATTCAAAATGTTTACACAGAATACCAGCAGCAAAGCCTCCCACCTCATCATTCCTGTCTGTTCGGTTATATCCCAGACACCCTGTCCTTTGTAAACAGGGGTTGAAATATGGAACCTTAACCACCACTTATTGAATTAGGATTGCTGGAGCGTGCATTAAACAATAGGAAATATACAACTTACTGTTTGATATCTCAGAGCAGTTTCTTCAAAGGCTTTCTTTGATGTCAGAAATCAACAGAATTAAATATTTGAGTTATCTGTGTTTATTTTTGCAGCTGTCTCCATCTGCACCCTGTTGTTATGCCTCTTAACTCTTTAAAAGAAACTATCCCCTATCTTGAAATTAAACTACCAGCTGAATTACTGGCTGTGTACATTGTCCCCTAACTTCAAATAATAGTAATGAGGAGCTGTAGCCAGCTTTCATGCAGTATTATCTGTTCTTAAATGTTGTTATTGACCGATTTACTGCTGCAAGTGCACGTCCTTGTGTTGAGTTTCAGGCAAAGAAGCTTGACAGCAACACTTTCCTGCAGAGAAATAGTGACCACACATCAAATATAATGCAGCTGTGAGATAATATGGCATGATGAGAAAATGTAAATGCAAAGTTTTTTTTAAATCATCTTTTTTTCTTTTTGATTAAGAAATCAATGAAGTGTGCTTGCTACCCTGAAGAATTATAAGGTGGATGAGTCATCTCTGATGATGCAGGAGCTAAAATTCATCAAGAAAGAATGAAGTTCATATTGATTCTTATTTACAATCTTGATGAGAAGTACCATAGAACCATAAGATGATCAGCACAATGGAGGTCATTTGGCCCATCCTATTTGTGATAGTACAATTGTAATCTTAGCTTGCTCTGCAACACTGAGTTGGATTTCATGCCCAAACAGAGTTATTAAAGGCAGGGATAACACCAGTGGGTGGCCACCTCACTGTCTGTCTCTACTGCAGTGTTACCAGCGGAAAGGGTGACATCAGAGAGCCCACACACCATGGTCATTGGTGCCGAATACCTTGCCCAAAATGTTTATCTGCAGTGGCAGGCAAAGGGAATACCTTCTATCAGCTGCTCTATTGTAGATAGGTCTGGGTCAATAGACAGCTAATGTTTGCTGAATGAGCGCATATTTTACTGTCTTGAAGGAAATGTGTCGACTTTCTTGCCAATGCAATCTTCGTCTCACTTAAGCAATGATCAGATTTCTTCATTTACCTTTGCCAGATTAGGGAAGATTGTTCCTATTTAAAGAGTCATTGAGTCATACAGTACAGAAACAGTCCAATTCCTCCAGGCTGACATTGTTTCCCAAACTATACTACCTGCCTGCACTTGGCCTATATCCTTCTAAACCTTTCCTATTTATGTTCTTTTCCAAATATTTTATAAATGTTGGAACTGTATCTATCACTTCCGGCAGTTCATTCCTCTGTGTGAAAACATTGACCTCAGGTTCCTTTTACATTTTTCTCTTCTCACCTTAAAAATATGTCCCCTGGATTTGAATTCCCTCACCCTAGGGAAAAGACCTTTGCTATTCACCTTATCTATATACCTCATAAGGCCACCCCTCAACCTCCTACGCTCCAGTGAAAAATGTCTCAGGCTATCCTTATAACTCAAAACCTCCAGCCCTGGCGACATCCTGGTAAATCTTTTCTGAACCTTCTTCAATTTAATAATATCCTTCCTATAGCAGGACAACCAGAACTGCACACAATACTTGAAATTTCCCTCACAATGTCCTGTACAACCTCAACATGACATTCCATCTCCTCTACTCAACAATTTGAGTCACCATTCCCACAAAATTTGAGAAAATCTTTGATTGCTTTGCTTTTAAGGATCAGCCCTGATGCCTACTGCATGAACTATGTATCCCATACTTATAATGATTCGTTGTCAGATCCACATTTGTCATTGTGATGAAGTTCTACTTCTTGCAAACATGTACATTGCTCTCAATCTGTCATCATGCACTTAAGTGGTAGAACTATGAATTAATTATCCACAAATTATCCATTTGCCTGATAACCCTTTCCCCAATTATTATTTGGCATTTATCATAGTACATTGAAAAATTCCTGGTGCTGATGTAACACCAAAGAGTAGGCATTTGAAGCAAAATCTTCAATACAGTCTGATGGATGTTGTCAGCAGTTTGGATTTTTTTATCCAGTGATTGTTGCCAGAAGCCATTGTTTGTACCTAATTTAGTAAAAGTTGTGCTTTGTGCTATCTCTGTCAGACTCTTGTATACAACCACCATTGGATACACGTGCATTTCTACTTTGTTTAATTGTGTGAGGCCAACACAGATTCTCATTCAAATGATGACATTGAGGCAGCATTTGATCATCTATAGCATCAAGGAACTATTGCTAAATTGGAGAGTACAGAACTTGGGGAGAAAACTCTCCATTAGTTTGAGTCTACCTGGCACACAGAATGATTGTTGTTATTATTGAATCATCTCAGCCTTAGGAGTCTTTGATACTGCAGATGTGCAGTGCCCCATTCCCAACAATCTTCGCCAATGACCTTTCCTCCAATATAAATCAGGAATGGGAATGATTGCTGATTATTGCACAGTGTACAGTCCCATTCATTGTTTGTCAAATATTGATGCCTTTCTCCATTAATTATTCTTTCACTGGAACCTTTAGAAGATGTTAATCAACTCCCCGAAATATGTGACAATTGATTGAGGGCACACAACAGGTAATATTTTTGGAAGGTATAACATTTAGCATTGGGTATATGCCATGTGCCTGGCGTTAAATGATATGTGTGAAAAGGATTAAAATGTTGACTCCAGTAAAGACAATGCAACAAATAAATACAATTCTCTGGATAATTTTCAAAATCAGATTTCACCATGAAATCTTATCACACTGAACCTTAAGAATATGAAATTTAATTAAAGAATCATCTGGAAATATTTGGGAAGGAATGAAATGAGGATATTGTCCACCTTAGGTGAGAGTGTGTCAAACAGGTTGATTCAGCTTCACAATATGAATAGAACCTTGGTATCATGTATACCAGTGATTTTAATTGTATGTCTGTGGACAAGATGTGATTGTGTCATTTTGAGTATGTCATAAAAGGAAATTTCAGGAATTAACATTTTGAAAGCAACTATAGTACACATGTACATAGGATCATAAGACTTTGGTGCAGGAATAGACTGTTCAGCTGTTCAAACTAAATCACAGTTAATTTAGACATGGCATCAACTCCACTTTACTGCCTGCCCTGGGACCCTTGCCTTCTGAGTCTGCATAGCTCAGTCATGAAAAATTCAATGACCTAGCGTTGGGGAAAAGTTAACATTATTTGCCTGGAAGCCATTTTCCTAATCCGGCTGAGAAATCATTTTGTGTCCCCAGCCAGAACTTTGCTGGCTGTGCATTCCTTACTATGAGGTAATGTAAAAGGTAGGCCTTATCTTTCTAAGGTGTCAAGACAGTGTTTCCTCCCTTTGCTGAATGATCAGTGCAGGCTGTAGCAAGCTGACATGGACTTGCCAATTAGCCCCACTTCCTTCACGAGTTATTGCCACTTCACGGTCATTCAGTTAATTAGGGATATCTCTGCTTAGTGTTAGCAATCTGTGTAACTAGAACAGACAGTGATACTATTTGTTCTGTCCACTTGTGGAATGCATAGTAGTGCTTTAGTTTTGAACTTAATGACTAATTTAGTACTAACTTGTAAGCATGCCAAACTGTGTAATTAACGATCAGCTCCTATCTGCTTTCTCTATATAATCCTGTAGTATCCTGATGTACTTCAGAATAAACCGAGCCACAGTTAGGACGTTGAATTCCCCATGATATATCGTGTAATAAACTAATCAGTTTGCAAGGTCCGAGTCTCGAGAGTTTTCTTCAAAACCCAGCCTTCACTCCTTTGTAATATAATAACCATCATGACAAGTCTATTGCATTGGAAATTTGTAATCGACCAGGAAAAATTCAACTGAACAATAGTAACCTGTGAAATTTTGGGAAATAAATAAGTTTTGGATAATGATGCAACCTGTGTAAGAATGAATCAGCAGCACGATTTGTCTTTTGGCCCATTTTCTTTCATTTGATGAAAAATGTAGTAATATGCTGAGAAGATTAGGGTGAATCCAAGGCGGTCATTTAAATATGTTAAAGGAAAAAGAATAACTAGAGACAGAATAGGGCCCCTCAACTACCAGAGTGGACATGTATGTGTAAAACTGCAGGACTTGGGTGAGGTTCTCAATGAAAAAATTCTCCTCTATGTTTACCATGGAGAAAGATATGAAGATTTGGGAACTTGGGGATGTAAGTAGTCATACCTTGGGGACAGTCCATATCACAGTTGAGGAGGTGTTGGATGTATTAGAGTGTACAAAGGTGGATAAATCTCTTGGTCCTGACCAGGTATATCCAACAACACTGCAAGAGGCTAGACAAGAAATTGCGTGGGTCCTGGTTGATACTTTTGCATCATTGTTAGCCATGGGTGAGGTCCCAGAAGACAGGAGGGTAGCAAATATTGTGCCGATATTTAAGAAAGGCTGCAAAGCAAAGCAAAGCCTGGGCACTATAGATGAGTAAGCTTAGGAGAAATCAGCATGACTTTGAGTGAGAGATCATGCCTCACAGGTTTGTTAGAGTTCTTTGACAAAGTGACCAGAAAGGTTGAGAAGGGCAGAGCAGGAGACATAGTAAGGCCCTTCATAAGGTTCCACATGGTAGGCTGCTCTGGAAGGTTGGATCGTATGGAACCCAGGGCAAACTGGAAAATTGGATACAAAATTGGCTTGATGGTAGGAAGCAGAAGATGATAGTGGAAGGATGTTTCACAGACTGAAGGCCAGTGACTAGTGGAGTGCCTTAGGTGTCGGTGTTGGGTCCATTACTGTTTGGATGAGGAAGTACAAGGCATGATTAAGTTTGCTGATGACACTAAAATAGGCAGTATTGTGGACAGTGAGAAAGGTTATCAGAAAATGCAGCAGAACCTTGATCAGTTGGGGAAGTGGGCTGAGAAATGGCAAATGGAGTTTAATGTAGATAAGTCTAAGGTCTTGCATTTTGGATAGTCAAATCAAGATAGGAGTTTCATGCTGAATGGTAACAGCTTAAGGAGTGTGGTGGAACAGAGGGAGTTTAGAGTTCAAGTTCACAGTTCTCTGAAAATGGAGTCATAAGTAGACAGGGCAATGAAGAAGGCTTTTGGCACACTGGCCTTCATCAGTCAGGGCACTGAGTAAAGAAGTTGGGAAGTTATGTTGCAGTTATACAGGATGTTGGTGAGTCTGCACTTGGAGTATTGCATTCAGTTTCAGTCACCTTGTTATAGGAAGGATGTTATTAAACTGGAAAATGTGCAGAAGAAATTTACAAGAATGTTGCCTGGACTCAATGGTCTGAGTTATAGGGAGAGGTTAGACAAGCAAGGACTTCTTTCTTTAGAGGATAGGACTTTAGAGGGGGGACTTTATAGAGTTGTATAAGATCATGCGAGGCATGGATAGGGTGAATGTACTTGGTATTTTTGCCAGGGTTGGGGTATCAAGGATTACAGGGCACCAGTTTAAGGTTAGAGGGAAAAGAATAAAAGGAACCTGAAAGGCAACTTTTTTACACAGACAGTGGTATGCATATGGAATGAGCCGCCAGTGAAGAGGTTGAGGTGGGTATTTAAAAGACATTTGGACAAATACATGGATAGGAAAGGATTAGAAGGATATGGGCCAAGTGCAGGGAAATGGGGTTAACGTGGATGAACATTGTGGTTGGTATGGACCAATTTGGGCCAAAGGGCCTGTCTCTGTGCTATAAGACTCCATGACTCTATGACTCTATGCAGAAATAGCCTCATAGCTCATTCTCGTCTTCCCAAGATAAATTTATCTACCATTGTTCCTCCAATGATGTTTGCTTAGTTGTAAATACTTTGATTGTGCTAATATAAATGAGCTTTGCTAATTAGCATACTATCTTAGAGGAACATGATGTCAGATGCCTGAGGTCAATGTTATCTAGGGAACAATCTGTGTTTATTGGATCCATGGTCATTCAAGATGAATCTGTAAAATAAAATGAAGTTTGAACACTGCAGGAAGGTACATAACCAAGAGTAATACAAAGAAGAGCAGGAATTGGACTATGATATGCCAGAACAAATGCAAGAGCTAAAATAAAAAAAGGAGTGTGAGATATAGGGAGCTGTTTTCAAATGCAGATAATATTGGGACTAATTTCTGCAATAGGATGCAAATTTTTGAGTGCATGTCATTACTCTAAATGTAAAAGATATATTTTTTTTCCAATTGACAGCCTTGCTATCAGTTCTGAAGGGGAGAGTGGACATCTAGAGCTTATGATCCAGGTTGGAACAATGGGATAGAAGAAAGAAATGAGCTCCCACAAATAGACTTCAAGGATAGGATACAAGCAGAATTTCAAAAGTAGCAATGTCTACATTACTCCTGGAATCATACAGTATCAGAATGGAAGAATAGAGCAGATGAAGGTGTGGCTAGAAAAACTATGCAAGAGGGAGAGCTTAAACTTCTGAGGTACTGGAACCATTTCTGTGGGAGCTGCAACCAGCCCATGTTAAATGAATTGCGCCTAGACAGGAATGGGACAAATATCCTCATGGGGAGGTTTTTAAATGCTGTTGGGGCATTTGGTTTAACGGGGAGATGGGATCCTGACATGTAATTCAAAGAAGAGAAAGGCTGAGATGGAATTAAAAGTTAAAACCAACCAAGTCAATCTGGAAGGCAGATAAAACATTTTGCAAGTCTAAATCTAATCTATTTTAATGCAGGGAGCCTGAAGATTAAAATAGATGAGATGGGGGTGCAGATAGGCATGTGACGGCATGATATCATAACTATCATCAAGACTTGGCCTGAATGATGGTCAGAATTGGCAGCTCAACATGACTGGTTATAGGACATTCAGATAAAATGGCAGGGGGATTTACAATGTAGATGTAGGAATATTCATGTCTGTGAGGAGGGATTATGTCTTAGAAGGATCATCAAATAAGTCAGGAAGAGATGGAGATCAAACACAGAATCACACTTCAGAGAAGTGTAAGAATAATAAGGCAGTATTAGTAGGGAATTTTAACTACCAAAAGATGAACTGGGATAGGTTTTGTGTGCAAGATAGAGACGAAACAACATTCTTCAATTGCAGGAGAGTTTTTAGTCATTATGTAGAAATCCTAACAGAGGAGGAGCAGTTCTATACTTAATGTTTGGAAATCCTCTTTGGCCAGAGGACTCTATGACTGCTAAAATTGTCCCATTATTCAAAGAAAAGGAATGAAGAAAGAGATCAGCAAATTACAGGTCAGTCAGTCTAACCTCAGTGCTAGAGATATTATTAGAATTCAAAGGGACAGAGATATTTACACTATGAGAGACACAGATTTATCAGCGATAGCAAGTCATGTTTGACAAATTTCATTGTATTCTTTGAGGAGGTAGCTAGGAGTGTTGATGAGGATTAGCATTTAATCTGGTCCAAATTGACTTTAGCTAAGATTTTGATAAGGCAGACAAACTGGTCAAGTAAGAGTCCGTGGGATCTGAGGCAAGTTGGCATGTTGGATTCCAAGTTCACTAAGAGGCAAAAAAACAAGGATTCATGGTAGACAGGTGTTTCTATGGCTGGAAGTCTGTTAACAGGATGGTTCCACAGGGTTGGTGCTGAGGCCCGGCTGTTCGTGAGGTACATTCGTGTTTTGGACTTAAACATAGAGGGATTGATCAAGAAATTCATGGAAACACAGGAATAAGGAGGATGATAGCTGTACACTGCTGGAGGATATCAGTGGACTGGTCAGGAAAACAGATGATGGGATCAGGAATGAAAAAACACTGTGAGAAAAATAGATCTGTTGTCCCAAGAATTCATTACATGTTTGCATTTAAGGAATAGGCATTGAATTTAAAAGTAACCTGAACAATGATACAATATTTATAACCTCTAAACACCAAGATGTCTAATTATATGGGATATTTGAGCTTGGTAACATAAGTATATACCATCTATGTTTGCAAATTTTGACACTTTTAATCCAAAATACATATTTGGCCTTGCTTCTAAATGTTTTGACACATTTGATTTGGGTCTGGTCCATATAGGAAACAATCTTCATTCCACAGCCATACTAATCAATGGTATTAGCAACTACTTTAACCATTTCAGGAGGAACAAATTAGTGCTGATGCTGGAATCAACATTGGAAACAAAAAAGTGCTAGAGATTACTGCAGATCAAGCAGTTGGTTTCTCTCCATGGAGTTGAAACTGTATTGCTGGAAAAGCACAGCAGGTCAGGTAGCTTCAGGAATGAAGTGGTCCGGCCTGAAACATCTATTTTCCTGCTCCTCGGTTGCTGCCTGGCCTGCTGTACTTTTCCAGCAACATACTCTCAACTATCTCCAGCATCTGCAGACCTCACTGTCTCCCATTCTCTCAATGGAGGCTGCCTGATAGGATGTGATCTCCAGAATTTCTTTGATTAACCATTTCAGTGTGAGTTTCATGGTTCTTAACTTTTAAGTTTTGAAACAAAGTGAAAAGAACAAAACATTTCAACAAAGGAAATTACAGTGTTCTCACAAAGTCAACAATGTATCTAGCAAAAGGAGATTCTAAGTTTTCATTAAAAATCAGTTGACGTGAAATTAGTCTTCATCAGTCAGCACGAAACAGACCTTTCATCAAACAGCAACCTATTTTACATAAGAGCTGGGTTTCTATTTTCTTCAGTTCAGCAGAATAAACAGGTGCTGCCATATAAAGCAGGTTTCCAATTCACTATACTGTTGGTGTACATTACTTGACAAGGACCAATTTCATCCCAGGTGTCAGTTTTGTAACTCTAAAGGATGATATCACCAACAGAGTTTTTAAGGCAGTTTCAAGTGACATTGAAGAGTTGCAACAAAATAAAAATAGCTCAACTTTAATAGAGACATTATTGGAGTATTAAATACACCTTTGCAACTCTGTGAATGCCTGTTGTTGGCCACCTAGTATGGGGTAGGAGTAAAAGGAGTGATAAGTTCCATATGATGATAATTTTAATAATGTATATGGAATGTGTAATACGATGCAACTTCTGCAAAGATCTGAACAGAAAAATTACATCTAAATGGGTACATCTATTTTTTGAAACTATGATCTATTGGATCACACCATTATTTTTGTACAAGTCCTTTAAAAATGTCTCATATAAATTAAAATAGAATTAACATGCAAAAAGCTCAGTGGATTATCGCAATGTGATTGAGTGCTTATGTTTTGTTGGCTCCATTCCAAAGATGGCTTTTAACAGTCAAGGATAAAATTGAACTAATTTATCTAATCGTATGCAAGAGTTGTGTGCATATATGTTATGCATGAATGTCTTTTTGATGTTCTAATATTTTTATTCCAATATAGTCTGTTAATCTTATCCAGTCTTGTCTACTCTGTTCAATATAACTGTCATAGCAAACTCATATGATTCACCTGTGAGAAACAAAGCTCACTCACTTCAATAATTTCAGTCCGAGACAAGATCTGAAGCAATCAGTATGTTTATTATACACTTACAAGCGTGGTGCCTGGAATTGGCACACAGAGTTTAGCAAGTATATATCTTATATAGGATTCACTACTCCAAACCTGGTGCCCATTACTATTGTTTATCCCTTGCCTTATCCGGCCTTGTGCATAACAAAGTACAAGTTTTATTCGGCCATTTCACCACATCCTACTGTGGCCCATTGTTAGGTATATCCTTCTTCATGATTATTTACTTCCTCCACCTGTGCCATTTCCTCCCTTTCCCTAACCATATTGATCCTTATGACCTTTTAATTGGGGTTTGGTTTTGTGTTTTTGCAAAAGTGGGAAACAGATGCTTATAACTACTGCTTGTACAGGCATATCTGGCTTAACCTACATCCTCACAGCACCTTATCTATTTGTCTACCATTGTTAGCAGGCACGTTTCATTCTTGCATTCACATTTCAGCTAATACAAAAACAATGATATATTTCCTCCACATAGTTTTCATTCTTGTTGACTCAGCTCTTGTAAATGCACTGGTGTGAGTGCATTTACCTTGCATAAGTAATTATAATTGCAGAAGTAACACTACTTTACCTATATCCCACAATTTCCCCTTCTTTCTTTAATTACCATTTGTTATCTTCTGCATTTTTCTTTAAGCATCATTCCGGAGATTTCATCCATCTTGGTCTCACTCATCCCCTCATTATTTAGTCGATAAAGTTCCTCTGCCTGATTCCCTTTTAGGGGCATCTGTTTCATTAAGGCTGTCTCAATCAGTCTTTGGGTGAGCCCTCGTATACAGGGTATGATATAACAGCCAATGGCTACCAATAGCCCGACTACTACTATCAGGGAAGTAAGGATGGAAACCACCACCCCCTTCCATTTTCCAAACCAGGATTCAAGCCATCCCGTGAGAGATGTGTCTACTCCTGAATTCTCAGCCAGTTCCTCTGCTAAGGTAGTCAATCCCCTTAAGGCCTGAGTAATTGAACCATCAGGTGCAATGTTATTAGGAATAAAGGTACAACAGCTTCCTCCTAACATCACACACACACACCCTTTTTCCACTAAAATCATATCAAGGGCCATTCTGTTTTCCCATGCCATCCTACTTGTCGCATCAAGCTGTTATGATATTCCTTTAACCACATCTCTTCTATAATTTATAAATCGCTGTTGATTATAGAAAATGTAATTTATCCAATCTACATTTTTATTAATTGTTACCCACCAAAAGAGAGCTGACTCAAAGCCTGCTGCAATCTGATTACGAGCCTTGAATTCATCAGGTACTCCCCTAGGGACTCCTACAGAATCGAGATAAATCTTGTCATCGAAAGAAGTATCTAACAGTGATCTTTTAATCCTTCCCTTTTCCCTACTATCTTTTCCTTCTCAAATGCCAGGGTAAATGGAATTGCCAATTGTACAATTGCACATATCCCTCTCCAATCCCGAGGGAGAGTGGGTCTCAGTATTATGCCTCCACAGTCCCACCACAGATCCGCTCGGGGAACCTTTAGTGCTGAGTAGTTCCCTCCCTTGTCAGCTTCGGTGACATTCTTAATCTCTGTATATAATTTCAGCTCCCCCAAAGCTCTAGACCGATTTGTACCTCATCTACGCACACACGATGTTTGATTTCCGACTGCAGCTGAAAACGTAGGGGGCTTTTGAATCTTTCTTCTCCAAGGGAGAGAACATCAGAGATAGGGAGGTACAGTTCCTATCATTCCATGCAATCTCATCCTAATACAGGGCTATCATACATTTTATGCCCTTCCTGTCTCGCTTCCACCCGAGCAGAAAGGGAACCACCTGGGCCACTGGCCGACTGGAGGCACATGCATAGCAATTGCTCTTATTCAGAGTTTTTACAGTATACTTTACCCATTCAACCCAGGCATTTGCATCCCCATACCCAGTTTCTATTTCAATGGTCTGTTTTAAGTCCTTTACCTGTATAATTTTACTACTTTAAGATCATTGGGAGGGGTGAAAGGTTGTACCTTATTATCCAATAGTTCTACCCGTTTTCCCTGTCCTACAATAATTCGAAAACAACAGCCTGAGAAATCATTCCAGTTTGCTTTCATTTCTATCCCAAATGTTTCATTTAATTGTATCTCATAGGTGCCCCCCCCCCCCCCCCCAGAATTGCTTCGTGCCATGTGGTTTTCTTTATTGTTAACTATATTGGGTTACACTTTTTATCGGGACAATCGAGAGCTGAACGGAAGCGAGCCCGGTGTACTGTGACGAGACCATTATACCAAGTACCATTCCCAAGGCCATCCCCATAGGACTTAAGATGTATCTCTGAGCTGCGGTACTGTCTCTTATTATCTACATCCCCACAATTTATTAAGCTGCATGCATCAGCGTCTATTACTTGTGGATTATCAGACTCAGGAACCGTTAATAACATGGACGAAAATGATATTTGACAAAATCCTGATACTAAGAGGGCTAGCATCATAACTCTAAACATCCCCAGCATTCTAAAAAAAAAGTATTGAAGCACAAAAAGACTTAATATACAATCCTACAGAAATAATCCCATGCTCGCGTCGCCACTGTATAATCAGTTATTCAAAGTCTCTTTAGTCTGAGTTTCAGCGGTTCTTGCGTTGATTCGGCTGTCAACTGGAGATTCCACTGGCCCTTTGATCCGAGTGTAGTGAGTCCAGCCTTTCTCCGCCATTCTTATTGCCGTTTCAGTCGTCAGAAGAGCCTGATACGGCCCTTCCCAGTCCGGCTGCAATTTAGTCTCTGTCCATGATTTTACTAAGACCCAATCTCCCGGCCGGATGGGATGAACGGTGAATTCAAGGGGCAGAGTCTGTGCCAATAAACCCTGTTTCCTGAGGAAAGACAAAGAGGAGGACAAGCCCAGTATATACTTCTTTAAGAACAAGTCTTTAGTTTCGGGAATTGGCAATTCCTAGATAGGGCAATCCAAATAAGATTTCATAGGGGAATAGTCCCAAATCTTTCCTTGGGGCTGTTCGTACTCGCAAGAGAGCTATAGGTAAACATTTGGTCCAAGGGAGTCTGGTTTCTATTATCAATTTAGAGAGCTTTCGTTTGAGTATTTGGTTCATTCTCTCAACCCTTCCCGATGATGGTGGGTGCCATGGAGTATGGAACTCCCAGAAAATTCCCAACCCCTTCATTACCCCCGTAACACTTTAGAGGTAAAATGAGTTCCTTGGTCGGAATCATATAGTTCACGAGCCCATATCGGGGAATTATGTGCTCTAATATTGTTTTAGACACCCCACTCGCAGTGGCGGTAGCTAGGGGGTATGCCTCAACCCAGCCAGATAGATGATCTACTGTGACCAGCATATATTTTAGTCTTCCTACTCTGGGGAGTTCAGTATAATCTACTTGTATACTCTGGAAGGGTCTCAATCCCGGGTCTCTTCCTCCCGGGGTCTGTTTTCTCAAGACCTTCTTATTTACCTTTCTGCATATTATACGTTCCTCACATATTTGTTTAGCAATTGTATATATTCCTTTACATCCATATTCCCTAAGAACTAAATCACACATTGCTTGTACTCCCCAATGGCTGCCTTGGTGTAGGACAGCCATAATGTCTTGCATCATCATTTTGTTTAACATTTCCCTTCCATCAGGTAACATCCAATGCCTGTCTGCTGTTTTTGCAGCCCCTAAACCTTGTAATTCTTTTCCTCTCTTTCAGTAAATGTAGGAGCTTCCAGAGGATCTGGGACAGTAGGTGTTAGGGAATAAATCACTACTTCTTGTGGGTTCAGGGCTGCTTCCTTAGCCACTTCATCAGCTAATCTATTCCCCCAAAATTCTGGTTCATTTCCTTTCTGATGACCATTTACATGCAATACCGCTATTTCTCAGGGGAGTAATAGGGACTCCAAGACCCGTTTAATCAACTCCTCATGTCCTAGTTCCTTTCCCCAGCTATTGATCAGTCCTCGTTCCTGCCATTTCTTTCCAAAAGTGTGCACAACACCAAATGCATATTTAGTGTCAGTGTATATTGTTCCCTCTTTATTTTCTAACGCCCTAAGGGGTCTTTCCAATGTATAGAGTTCGCAGGTCTGAGCTGACCACCCATTTGGCAACCTTCCTGCCTCTACCACACTACCTTTCGTCCCGTCTACGACTGCATACCCATTATGTCTTTTCCCTTCAGTCACCCAGGATGATCCTTCTATTAAAAAGTCGGGCTCCTGCATGAAGCGGAATATCTCTCAGGTCCATGCGGACCTTAGTTTGGTATTCTATAATGTCAAAGCAGTCGTGCTCTGGATTCTGAGGAGATTCGCCTTCCCCTTTCCAAAGAAAAGCAATTGCCCGTGACCAACACTAGATCATCTTTTTCTATTAATATTGCCTCATATTTCAGAATCCGCGAGTCTGTCAACCATCGCCCAGATTTTTGGTTTGGGATCGTTCTCACTTGGTGTGAGGTACTTACTATTAGGGCTCCCCAAAATGTAAGCTTTCTGCTTTCCCCCACCAACAGTGCAGTGGCAGCCAACGCCTGCACACACTCAGGCCACCCCCGGGATACTGGATCCAATAGCTTTGAAAGATTAGATTAGATTAGATTACTTACAATGTGGAAACAGGCCCTTCAGCCCAACAAGTCCACACTGCCCCGCCGAAGCGCAACCCACCCATACCCCTACGTCTACCCCTTACCTACACTATGGACAATTTAGGATGGCCAATTCACCTGACCTGCACATCTTTGGACTGTGAGAGGAAACCGGAGCACCCGGAGGAAACCCACGCAGACACGGGGAGAACGTGCAAACTCCACACAGTCAGTCGCCTGAGGCGGAAAATGCTACTGCTGTTTCATTCCTCCCCACCTCTGGGTTAATACTCCCAAAGCCGCTCCCTTATCCACGGTAGCAAAGAGGCAGAAAGGTTTCTCTCGAGAAGGTAAGGCTAATACGGGGGCATGGATCAGATCTCTTTTGAGTTCCTCAACTAGTTCTTTTTCCTCATCATCCCAACTTAGACACTTTGGTTCCTCCTCTAATTGTTTGAGACATAATTTCTTAGTCTTTTGAGCATAAGAATCAATCCACAATCTGCAATATCCCATTAGACCCAAAAATCTATGTAACTCCCGTTTAGTCCCAGGCAGCGGCATCCCCACTACTCCCTCTATCCGTTCCGGGCTTATCTTTCCCTTTCCCTCACTAATTAAATGTCCCAAATATTTCACTTCTCACTCCACATATTGTAGTTTGTTTTTAGATACTCGCAGTCCCTGCTGACCCAGGAAATTCAATAATTTGTTAGTGGCTTCTACTACTCTTTCTCTTCTTTTTCCTGTTACTAAGAGGTCGTCTACATACTGCAACAGGGTAGTCCCCTTGGGGCTGCTAAATTTCTCCAATATTTGTTCTAGCATCTGTCCAAATAAATTCGGGGATTCTGTAAACCCCTGGGGGAAGCATGGTCCACCGGTATTGCTGTTTCCGTCCTGTCTTGGGATCTTCCCATTCAAAGGCAAGCAAATTCCTACTTTCCTCCACCAAGGGACAAGCCCAAAAGGCATTCTTTAAATCTATCACACTAAACCATTTGTGGGCATGAGGGATCTTACTTGATAACGTATAGGGATTTGGCACCATTGGGTGCCTGATCTGTACTATTCGATTCAATGTTCTCAAATCCTGCACCAATCGATAAGTTCTATTGGATTTCCGTACTGGTAGTATTGGGGTATTATAAGGAGACATACATGGCTCCAACAGTCCATCTCTAATCAGTCCCTCAATTACTGGCTGCAGTCCTCGTTTACCTTCTGTGGAAATGGGATATTGTCACTCACAGACAATGTCCCCTTTCCTTTTGAAACTTATTTCTATGGGAGGGATCTGTAGTTTTCCACGATTCCCTTCTCTAGCCCATACAATAGGGTCTATCTCTCTCTCCATATCCTCTGTCAACATCGCCATTTGTGCAACTAATTCTTTTTCCTGAATTCCAATCTCCAGCCCTAAGAGGATAATTAAATCTCTCCCAGTAAGTTACTTCCTATGTCAGGGATATACAACAGTTCCCCTGTGACTGTATCCTTAGGATCTTCTATCATCATAGGTTCAAATACTGGAACAGTAAGTCCTTCCCCTTTTACCCCAGAAACAGTAATTGACTGTGTTGACATTTCTACTTTCTTTGGTTTAAAATTCAGTGATGACCGTGCTGCCCCCGTATCTACGAGGAAGACTACCTCTTCCCTACAGGGTCCCACCTTCAAGTTTATCAAGGGTTCCTGGTGGGTCCCTGCGGGCAGGAACCCCTGACACCCCTATTCTTCATCAAAATTCATAAGCGGAATTGCCCCCTCTTCCCTTGTAGATCAGGACACTCCCGTTTAAAATGCCCTATCTTTCCGCAATAATAGCATCCTGCCTGTGGAGACTTCCATCTCTGCCCCTGTCACCCGAACCCTCTACCAAATGCTCCCCCTTGTCCTCTCCCTCTCCCTCTTCCCCTCTGTCCTACATGCTGCCACTCGCCGCTCAGATTGCTCACTATTGGTTTCATTCTTTTCTTAACTACTTCATCAACCATAGCTACCATCATTTTTGCCTTCTGTTTTTGTCTTTCATCCTCTCTCTTTACAAACACTTTCTGTGCCTCTCTTAACAATTCATCTAATGGTTTTTCACTCCACCCTTCTATCTTCTGTATCTTTCTCTGTATGTCTGGCCATGCCTTTGTCACAAAATGTACTTTCAAAAGACCCTGTGCCATTGGATCCTCAGGGTTCATTCCAGAGTATTTCCGCATTGAGTCTCTTAATCTTTGCAAGAAAGCTGAGGGAGTCTCATCTTTCTCCTGTCTAACTTCAAAGGCTCTAGTTAGATTCTGCGACTTCGGAACTGCCTCTCTTATTCCTTTTAGAATCAGGTTTTTCAATTCCCTCATTTCTTCTCTATGCTCTGGGTTTTGATTTTCCCACTGGGGGTCTCTGAGGGGAAACTTCGTCTCTCCCTGTCCAGCATCCCCATCTTCAATGGGATGTTCCCTGTCCCATATTTTAATGGCTGCTCCTCGTATAAGTCCCATTTCTTTCCCAGTAAATAGTATATTCAAAATAGACATTAACTCAGTCCATGTATACAGACTGGGCCCCAAAAATTGATCAATTTGTTCAGACAACCCTACCGGATCCTCAACCAGGACCTTCATCTCCTTTTTAAATGTTCTGACCTCCCCACTGGTGAGGGGGGATACTTACAAACCCAATCTCTTTGTCCCCTATTGGTACCTCCCGAAGGGGATAAGTCTTTACATTCTTCCCCTTTTTTTGTTTTTCTTTTTCCTCCTTAAGCTTTGGTTTAGATGCTCTGGAAGCCGCCTCTACATCCACTTTATCTTCCTTTTCTTTTGTTGAGGATTGAGGGTCGGGAACAACAACATCCCTGTCCACTGCCCCTTTGTCCTCCTCTTGTGGGTCATCTGTTCCCTGTCCCTGTCTGTTTGTCTCTCCTCCTCCCCCATTTTCACCTAATCTGATAATCTGATTTTATGGTACGGGTAGGGGGGGGGTGGGGGGGGTGGCGGCTGGGGGCAAGCAGCCAAGAGGATCCCAGGGACTGGGTGGGGCAGAGGAGGAATCCTTTGCTTTACTACCATCATTCCCAAACTGCCCTTCCAACAGGACACATAGTCCGCCTCTTCGTGCCTAAAAGGTTGTTTTTTATTCACATACAACTCTAAATACTGACATACCCAATCCTTGTCTGAACCATACTTTGGCCAGAAGACAGCCAGGTGGAGGATTCGTTCTTTGGTCCATACTAAACAACAATATTTAATAATTTTCTTTTTATCTTTTACCCTTGTACAAGTGTTATTTGTCCATTCCCGCAACATCCTCCCCAATGCACTTTCAGGAGGAATGTTACCAGGAACTTTTTCTTCCTTTACTCCGTGACAGTTACTCTGCCTACTCCCCATTTCTCGGGGCCCTCGCCAGTCCCTCAGCGATTAAATACCCCTTTTCCCGGCCACCAAGGCAATACTTAAAAGTCAGTTTTCTTACCTTGGTCTGTGCACAGATTTGCCTGGCCCCTTGTTGCCATATTTTCTATCGACCTCCTTTCACTGTCCAATTCACATGTCTCTCTTGTGGGATTCGTACCAGTCGCCCAAGGGAGCGGACCAAACCGGGACATGAGACCGATCCTCAATTGGGAACGGGATGCGTCTTCCCAGTGTCCAGGGCCAGCCACTCCCCCCGGCGATGGAAGAATATCCCGGACAAGCCCCCAATTGTGATAAACAAAGCTCACTCACTTCAATAATTTCAATCTGAGACAAGATCTGAAGCAATCAGTGTATTTATACTTACAAGCGTGGTACCTGGAATTGGCACACAGAGTTTAGCAAGTACATATCTTATATAGGATTCACTACTCCAAACCTGGTGCCCATTACTATTGTTTATCTCTTGCCTTATCCGGCCTTGTGCATAACAAAGTACAAGTTTTATTTGGCCATTTCACCACATCCTGCTCTGGCCCATTGTTAGGTATATCCTTCTTCATGATTATTTACTTCCTCCATCTGTGCCATTTCCTCCCTTTCCCCAACCATATTGATCCTTATGACCTTTTAATTGGGGTTTGTTTTTGTGTTTTTGCAAAAGTGGAAAACAGATGCTTATAACTACTGCTTGTACAAGCATATCTGGCTTAACCTACATCCTCACAGCACCTTATCTATTTGTCTACCATTGTTAGCAGGCACGTTTCATTCTTGCATTCACATTTTAGCTAATACAAAAACAATGATATATTTCCTCCACATAGTTTTCATTCTTGTTGACTCAGCTCTTGGTTGAAACAATTATACACTGGTGTGAGTGCATTTACCTTGCATAAGTAATTATAATTGCAGAAGTAACACTACTTTACCTATATCCCACAACCATTGTTTACCGAGTAGGATGGAGTGGTCGAAAGGTTTACTGTTTATACTTCCACCTCTTAAAGCATCAGATAAAATTGTATTAGGCTGGACTGAAAAGAGTTTCCTTTTTCTGTCTACACTTGACATCCTACATAAAACTATTTGAACAAGCTGAAGGAGGTTTATTGGCTCTGGAAGTGAATGAAAGTCCATTGCTCAAAGCTCACCAAAAGGATATGCATAAACAAACATCTAATTGAGAAAACAAACAACAATTGGCATTAATACAGTATGTCTAATGTTTTAAAAAAACTAAGTGCAGAGGACTCGGCAAAATGGCAGTGATTCAGTAGAACTGCTCTGTGGACAGCTCTGCCTAACAGCCAAGGCATACTGGTGTTTTGCCATTCCTGGCCAAGTTATGTGGTGGAATTATTAGTTTAAAAACTTACAGATCACATATTTGTTAATATTTGGGAGTGCGAAGGATACCAAAGGGAAAAGGAACAAGCAAACAGCAGCAGGGAGGACACTTTCCTGCAGCACCTACAACACCAGAGACTGCAGCAGCAGCAGCCTCTCCTGACACCACAACCTCACCTCCCCCCCACCTCGCCCTCGCCCCCGGGGACCTAACAGACTCACAGGAATTGGCTGCAATGATGGAGAGACTTACCTTGAAAGTTAGGGCTGGGATTAAGGAGATCCGTGGGGAGATTCGTGCCCAGGTTCAAACTATCGCATCCATGCTGCAGAAGCATGGGCAGGAGATCCAGGGCCTCAGGGAGCAGCTGGAGGAGGTGGAGGGTCAAACTAAGGCCTCAGAAGCTGCGATGGAGTCCTCATCCAGTCAGATCCAGGTGCTGGAGCAAGAGGTGCGAGCCTTGCAAGACCATATCGACAACCTTGAAAATCGAGGTTGGTGGATAAATCTCCAAATTGTTGGGCTCCCTGAAGGTGAGGAAGATGAACAGACAGTCAGCTTCATTGAAAACTGGCTGCCAAAGGTTTTGGGCCTTCACATCGAGTCCAGCAGGTTACAAATTGAAAGGGCTTATCAGGTTACAGTGCACAGGTCAGGGCTGGTGCAGCAGCCCTGCTCGGTCCTAGTGCACTTCCATTCATATAAGGACAAGCAAAAAGTCATAGAAGCTTCCAGCTCCCTGGGAAAAGATCCACAGGCACTGCTGTACAAGGGGTCAAAAATCATGTTTTTCCAGGATCTCTCTGTAGCTGTAATTCGAAAGAGGAAGTCCTTTGATGAAGTTAAAAGGTGGCTGAGGAACCTGGACATCCAGTACTCCATTACATACCCAGCAGAGCTCCATTTCAGCCACGAGGACTCAGTTTATACACTTGACTCAGTGGATAAAGCTAAAAACTTTGTAGACACTTTACAATAGATGGATTTGGCCTGAAGAATACGGTTAATGTTTGTTCTCTTTTCTATCGTTCCCCATGTTTTCCCTTCCTTTTTTAAGAATTCCTTTCTTTCTCCCTAATAATTTCCTTTTTGGAAAGGGGGGAAAAGACCTTGGAATAAGTTGTTCCTTTTTTTAAAATAACTGGATTTTCTGATGGGAAATTTTGCGGATGTTCTCTGTTATCGCTCCCTTTTTTTTTGTTTCTTCTGTTTCTCTTTTAGTCACAAGTAGGGGTGACATGAAGCTAGGGATGGGTGGGGTGCTCACCCTGACTTGGTCTTTTTTCTGTTGATTTAAGGATCATCTCCTTGTTTTTTTTCTGGCCTAAGGCTGGGGCACAGTCAGGGTTTGAAGGAGCTGTGAAGGAGGGGGTGGGTAGGGTGTGTCCCCTATGGGCAGGGGGGAAGAGTCTTCCATTCAAGGTTTTATAGTTGTTTTTTTTGTAGTTTTTTGGTAGTAATAGTTGTTTATAGTTATGATAGAGTAGTTTTTGTATATATAGTTATTCGACTCTATGAGTCTTTATTTACTTACACTCAGCGCTTTGTAAGCAGGGTTCTCCCTCCCCAGGGTTCAAGGGGATATGGCTAAGTGTCTTATTAAATGGTGCACCTGGAACATTAAGTCATTCACCTGTTAAAAGGAAAAAAAGTGCTTTCTAGCCTTAAGAGGGAAAGGGTTGATATTGCTTTGTTGCAGGAAACCCATCTTGATGATGGGGAACACATGAAATTACAACAGGGGGGTTATGACTGGGTATTCTTTTCATCTTTTACGACTAAAAATAGGGGAGTGGCGGTACTTATCCAGAAAAATCCTCTGTTCAAATTATTAGAGCAGATGAAAGATGAGCAGGGACAGTTTATGATACTTAAAGCCCTGATATATGGGCAGGAATATGGCATTTTAAATGTCTACTACCCTCCGGCGCCTCCCCTCAAATTTTTGATTTGTGCTTTCTGTAAGTTGAGTGCTTTTGGAACACGACACATTATTCTAGAAGGGGGATTTTAATTGTCTTTTGAATCCGACAGTGGACAGGATGCCTTGTGGGCCCCCAACTATTTCTTCGCAGGCCAAGCAGGTGGTTGACTTATGCGAGGAGTTGGGGTTGGTGGATAGTTGGAGATGTCTTCACCCTACCGGCAGGGACTTTACCTTTTTTTCAAACCCACATAAGTGTCACACGAGGATTGACCTCTTTCTGGCTCCCTCGGCCCTTCTGGATTCGATTATGGGCTGTAAAATTGGAAATATAGCTACCTCTGATCACGCAGCAGTGTATTTGGAGGTTGAGGCCAAAAATGAGGGGCTAGGTTTGTGGCACTGGCATTTGGACCCTTTTCTCCTTAAGGATTCTAAATTTGTGGAATACATTTTGAAGGAGTTTCAGGAATTGTTGACAATCAACTCAGGCATGGTTAGTAGTCATCTATGCTATGGGAGATTGCTAAGGCCTTTGCTCGGGGATTAGCTATTTCCTATTCGGCAAGTCGGAAATGACAGAAGGAAGAACAGCAGCGTCTACTTGAGACACGGTTGAAAACCGCTGAATATTTTGCGCGGCCTTCGGTGACTAAGCTACAATGGATCACGGCCCTCCGGGCTTCCTTGAATTCAATACTGACACAAAACGCAAAGAAAGAACTTGCTTTTGCTAGACATAGGCTGTTCGAATATGGGGATAGGCCAGGGAAGTATTTGGCGTACCTGACTAGGAAAAAGCGTGCTCCCCAATCCATTACTGCAATCAGAGACAGTGCTGGGGTCCTTACATACGATGCTAAAAAGATTAATGAAGCTTTTCAGAGCTTTTACTCTGAATTGTATCGGTCTGAAGGTTGCGAGGACAGGAGGGCTAAAATAGAGACCTTTTTTAAGAACCTGGACCTCCAACAGGTAACCTTGTAAAAGGCCTCTCTCCTTAATGCCCCCTTGACAGTTCAGGAAATACAGAAGGCAGCTAGGCAACTTCAGAGTGGGGAAGCGCCTGGCCCTGATGGTCTCCCAGGTGAGTTTTATAAGGAGTTTATAGGGATTCTATCAGGGCCAATGTTGGAGATGTACAATCACTCCTATATGCATGAATGCCTACCACCATCTTTGAAAGTAGCTAATAGTTCCCTAATTCTTCAGAAGGGGAAGGTTCCTGAAGATTGTGCCTCATACAGGCCCATCTCTCTATTAAATTCAGATTTCAAGATTCTGTCCAAGATCCTGGCATTGAGATTGGAAAGGGTGTTGCCCCATATTATTAAAGTGGACCAGACAGGATTTATAAGGGGCTGTAGGTTGTCTAATAATATTAGAAGGTTGCTGAATATGGTCCAAGCTTGTCAGCAACCATTGTTTCAAGGGTTGGTGATTTCCTTAGATACAGAGAAAGCATTTGACCAGGTGGAATGCCATAGCTTTTTTAGGTCTTAGAACAGTTTGGGTTGGGTGGGGTCTTTGTTAAGTGGGTAGAGGTTTTATATCACCACCCTCTGGCCGCGGTCATCACCAACGGGGTGAAGTCTGGGAATTTTAGGATTGGTCGGGGTAGTCGGCAAGGCTGCCCCCTCTCACCGTTGTTGTTTACGTTGGTGACAGAGCCGCTGGCAGAAGCCATTCGTCAGAACGTCCACATAACCGCTCCGGAAGTGGGATCAAGGGCTCACAAGATTACACTGTATGCAGATGTGTCCTTCTGTTTTTATCGAACCCGATGATCTCCAACCCCATTTGATACAATGTATCAATTCATTTGGGGCTATTTCAGGATATAAAATTAACTTTGCAAAATCGGAGGCTATGCCTTGGGGAACCTTAAGGATGTGCCAGAAGTTGAAGGTGGCCCTTAGTTCCCTTTTAAGTGGTCATGGGCAGGGTTCCGGTACCTCGGCATTTTTATTAACCCCAAGTTTGATCTGTTATTTCGGACTAACTTTGCTCACTTGCTCAACAATATTAGGCGAGATCTCCAGAAATGAGAGTCTCTTCCAATTTCATGGCTGGGTCGAATATCTCTCATTAAGATGAATGTTTATCCCATCCGTATGCTTCCTATAATGTTTCCCAGGTCAACGCTGCGGAAGCTTATGGGGTGGTTTGGTTCCTTTGTCTGGCATCATGGGTGGCCCCTCATCAAACTTACTAAATTGCAGTTGCCTCATGGAGGAGGAGGAGTTGACTTCCCAGACATCAGAAGGTATCAATTGAGTTCCTTGCTGTCCTTTGTCTGTGATTGGGTAGGTAACGATCCAAACTCAATATGGCTGGATATCGAGGCCTCCCAGGCAAAGTGCCCTCTTATTAACCTGTTGTTTATGGATAAGATGAGGACAGCTATGGACCACTGCCGGAACCCCATTGCCATTAGTACAGTCAAGGCATGGAGGGTGATGCGTCAGAGTGAGGTCTGGGAGCAAGAGCTGGGAGTGGAGATCTCTTCTGAAACATGGGAAAACATATGTGAGAATATTCGAAAGATCTCAATCTGTAATAGGACATGCGCTACGCAGTTAAAAGTTCTGCACAGGGCTCATCTGGCACCAGACCGTCTGGCAAAGTTTTAAAAAGGGGCATTTTCAGTGTGCCCCAAATGTGAAATAAGTGTAGATACTCTTAGCCATTGCTTCTGGACATGCCACAGGCTCTGTGTTTATTGGAGCATTATGGCGGGAGAGATAGGGAGGGTTTTGAGGACTGAAGTCAAAGTAGACCTGATATCTCTCCTCTTAGGTCTATGGAATTTACCATCTTTAGACGAGCGTGGGAAGAAACTATTTAATATTCTTGCATACTGTGTACGGAAGAATATTCTGATGAATTGGGTGTCTGAGAACCCGCCGGGCTTGCTGGGATGGTAGAAATTAATTATGGACCACATTCCCTTGGACGTTTTACAAACATGGTGCACCACACTACAGACAATTTTTATAAGAAATGGCAGCCCTCCTTGAGTTATTTGGATATAGATTTGTCAGTTATCTTAACTAAGGTGTTTGTTTAACCAGGATGATTGGATTTGTCAAGCCCTGGGCCCTGGAGGGGGTCTCCTGAGTTAATACAGGTATGTATACAATGCTCCCGTTCCTTTGTTTGGGAGCTTTGCGCCGAGCATAGCTGTTCTGGGTTTTTTGGGTTTTTTTTTGCTTTTCTTTCTTTTTTTGGTGTTGCTTTGCACAGTGTTAGGGTTTGCTTTGTATTATAAGGTAGGTTAGTAGTTAGTAGATAATAGTTGTAATGTAATTTGTGTTTTTTTTTCTTTTTATTATACTGATATTTGTTATTGTTTTGTTTTTCAAAAATATTAAATGTTTGTAAAGTTAAAAAAATTTGCTAGTAATTATATTTACAAAAAAAAATTAAGTGCTCTGACATCAGAAAAGAAAGTAAAAGGAGGATAATAAACTTGAGTAGTTCTACAAACCTGGTTATAAAAAATGAATTTTGAGGGTGAGTCTTTAAGGGGAGAGGGTGATGGAAAGGTAGTGAGGAAGAAAATTAGACTGTCCCGAAAAACTGGGGCAGGTGTTGTTGTGAAAACCAAGTTTTATCAAATGGTTACATTTGAAACTGTCTCTTTTTTGTTCAAGGGAAAATGTGATCCACCACTAGTTCCGCCTGATTCCAAATTTTTGCTCTGGATAAATCCTAGAAGGAATCTTGTTAAAAGTCACAGCCAAGTTTAATACTTAAAAAGCAAAGGGCGGGCAGCTCATTAAGGCAGATAGACTTAAGGGTGGAATCTTAGAGGTCTGAAAGACATGGACTATGGTGAGAAATGTAGAATAATTACATAAAAAGTTAGGTGAGGCCCTTATCAATGTCAGGAGCAACTCCTGCATCATTGAATGGGAGGCAATACCTTAGTGGTATTAACACTGGACAGTGAATCCAGAAACCCAGCTAATGATCTGAGGACGTAGCTTAGAAACCCACTATGGCAGATAAGTGGAATTTGAATTCAATAAGTCTCTGGAAATAAGAATCCAATGACCATGAAACAACTGCGAGTTGTTGGAAAAATCAATCTGGCTCACTAATGCCCTTAGGGAAAGAAACTGCTACCCTTACATACAACTTAGAGCCACACAATGTGGTTGACTCCTAACTGCTCTTTAGGCAATTCGGAATGGCCAGTGCTACCCTCATCATGTGAATAAATAAAATTTAAAAAATTCCAGGTGTCAAATGTGGGGGTGGGGGGGGAGGTTCATTAGGGAGTGACAAGATGTTTATTAATGGGGATTATTGCTTGTCGTCAGCCTCATTATTTGCAAATCTCAAGTCAATAATATGTCGCTTCCTATTCTACCACCTTCTGTAAGGAAATTAGTTGTCAACAATTCCCAATATTAAATTCAAAGCAGATACTTGGCAACTTCAAGTTTGCCATCTTGAACACCTGAAGACATCAAAACAACATTTCTGGGTTCCCTCAAGGGTACCTGCTGCACTGGCTTGTACCTTATGGAATCTGTGATCCATTTTCTGATTGCTTCTGCGTGTTAAAGCTGTATTTCAGGGCACACCAGCAACTAGCTTTGAACTGCTATTGTAAGACCATGCTGCACACTGGGACAGGTACCCAGCTCGTGGAATGCACCAGATTGTATCTCAAGGCTATTTGCTTGTTCTCTTAGTGTTCACTCACCTTGAACCTACCCAGATGCTCACAGCATCCTTGCCTTTCCTTCCCTTGCCTTTTTAAGGTTTGCTGCCCACAACGCAACCCAGCCAAAGCTACCAGGCTGACATTATCTTTATCTTGCCTTGCAGCTTATCACAGACATGAAGACAAGATGCTCATTATGGTGGCGAGCAATCCCCAGTCATTTGATGGGGACAGCCATTAGTCAGAGATTTAAAGCACTATGGTTTAAATCACATTAGTAATCCTTTCTTTTTCTCTATTCTTTGTTAAAAAAAACACTTTTCATTGCATAGTTATTTTGCTGTTAATGATGAAGCCTAGTATAGACTGCTTTTGTCACAAATTGGTCATGATGGTGCTTTAATTGGGCTTGTTCACATTTGTGATGACCTGTGAAACAGTGGGACTTTATTATTGGTGCATTCTTCCCCGTTAAGACATGACACTGAAAAGAGGAACAAGGAGATACTGATAAAAACAAAATACTATGGATGTCAAATCTGAAATAAAAAATAAATATTTGAGATACTTGGCAGGTTTGGTGTAATCTGTGGAGAGACAGAAACAGAATTCTTGACTTGATTCCAATATAACTTCTTCAGAACTCAGTGCTGCTGTGTGTGAGAAAAGCAGGGATGCTATGAATTAGAGAGCACATTGCTGGTGGGAATGGACTCTGATCAATGTTATGTAAGTTCAAAGACTAAGAAGTTGGCTTTGGGTGCCTCATTGCTGAAATTGATTCGATGCTCAGGAAGCATGGAGTGAAAAGACTTTTATGGGAACTCAGGTAGACTTCCACCTGTGAAACAACAGAAGAAAGACTGTTGAAATACTAGAAGGGACTCAAGATATTCAAAATAAGACAACATTTCTATTGAGCCTGCAATGTAATGTGTCATGATGTGGTGGGATTATTAGTAAGCTAAAGAAACTCTGTAATTTATGTTTGTGGGAACTAATGCACTAATGTTTAGTTGATGTGTATTTTAGTTAACTTTTTTTACAATAAATAGTTTAAATCATGAATCCTGGAGTGTGATCCTTTGCATTAGGCACTGAGAATTCAAATCTATTTAAAAGTTATTGGTCTTTATTGGGAGTGTAACAGTACAACTGTTGCACGCAGAAGCACATCTAATAGTGTGATGACTGCTCATTTGAATGACTTCTGCTTGCAGCCAATGCTAACTGTGCAGTTTATTGGATGCACACATCTGTTAAAGCTAATGTGTATTACTTAAAGTCAGATTGAATCTCTGAAAGAGAGGTGCTATGCTGGGGCAGGTGGTAGAAGGCATGCAAGTAGTAAATCTGCCCTGTGATACAGTGACGGGGTCACAAGATTTCTATAGATGTTGCAATGAAGGACTCATAGAGTCATACTTTTGGTCCAACTTGTCCAATGCTGACCAAGTTTCCCCTGAAGGAGAAGGTGGAAAGTACAGGAGGAGTTCTGCAGAAGGCCTTCTGGGCACACACTTAGAAAACAGTGGGAGCAGAGGGCCATAGGAGTCAATGCCAGGAGTCAAGCACCAAGGATCTGAATGTAAAATTGCAAGAGGTCTAACAACAATATCAGTGGTCAAAGTCAAGAAATGTATAATTAAAATGCCAAATCCTACCAACTGTATCGTCAGACTCAAACGCTGCTCAAATCATCACATCCCATATATATAATCTATTAGTCAGATCTCGTACATTACACTCATCATTTAAACCCAACCTCACGTGCATGATAAGGGACTGAAGACAGTAAGGAATGGGTTCCATTGCCAAGCCAGCCTTCAAAGTATTTGTATAAACATATGGAATGAATGATTGGATGATAATGGCAGGCCTGCTTGAAAGCCATAACACAAGCAGCAGTGGAAGCTCAAGTTGCTGTTACCAATAACATCCTGGTTGGTGGCATGCAGACTCAGGCTGCTGCCATTGTGACTGGCAATTTCAGTGCTCAAAAATGTTTCCAATTTCCCACAGTGGCCTGGCAACCTGGGGAAGGCAGAGGATGAGATTTTAGAGGTTCCCGCATTAATTTTTATATCATCTGTGTCCACAATTGGATTGCCAGTGGACTAGAGGACAGCTAATGAAATATTATCATTCAGGATGGGTGGGAGGGGCAAGCCAAGAACCTAAGGGCCAGTAGTCTAACATCATTGGTAGGGAAGCCATACTACAAACAATTCTGACAACAGACTTAACCTCCACTTGGAGAGAAATGGAGTAATCAAGAACAGTCAGCATGGCTTTGTCAGGAGAAGCTAATGTCCAACAAATTTGATTGACTTTTTTGAGAGTGTGACTAGATAAAACATACTTAGTTCATATCTTCACTAATGCTTTTAACAAGGAATCCGATGATAGACCAGTTAATAAGCTAACCGCACATAGGATCCAAGGCAATTTGACAAATTATATTCAAAACTGTCTTACTGGCAGGAAGTAGAGGATGATGATTGAAATACATTTTGTTATTGTAGGTCTGTATCTGATGGTCCACCATAGGGGTTCGGTGCTGGGTCTCTTGCTATTTGTTGTGTACATTAATAGTGATCTAGACATAATTGTAGAGATATGATCAGTAAGTTCACAGATGACACAAACAATTGGTGGTGTGGTACACAATGAGGAGGGTAGCTTTAGATGACAGGATGATATAGATGGGCAGGTTAGATGAGATGAACAGTATCAAATGGAATTTAATCCTGAAAAGTCTAAGGTGAACAAAAATGTACAAAACAATTTTAATATATTAATTGAGAATTTCTTTCAAGATTAAATCACCATCTGGCATAGGACTTGATAATTATAAAAGAGAATATTTTGTCTTCAAATGCAATCAAGTGTAACAGATTGCAAATTAAGCTTGTTCTTTCATTCTAATAATTTCTGAGATTTTCAAAACAATTCTTAATGCTTCATTGAATAAATCCAATTGTGTTAGTCCTATCTGTGTATGACATTAATTGTAGCTTCTATTAAAGAGTTTTTGGGTGGATTGTTAAGCCTGGAACAATTTAATGTTGATGTGAATCAGTGTCAAGCATTATCATCTGAATTGCAGTTAACTCAAATGTAAACTGGGAACTCTCAGTTAAAATTTCCCTTCTCATTCTAAATAACCTATAATACCAATTTAATATTCCAAGGAGTCCATGCACTATGGGTGCCCAATTAAGTTTAGACATCATAGAGTCAGAGAGTCATAGAGCTGTAAAGCATGGAAACAAACCCTTCTGTCAGCTTGTCCATGATGACCAGCTATGCTAAATTAATGTAGTCCCATTTGCCAGCATTTGGCCCATATCCTTCAAAACCATTCCTAATCGTATACCCATCCAGGTGCCTTTTAAATTTTGTAATTGTACCAACCTCCACCTCTTCCTCTGGCAGCTCATTCCACACACTAACCACCCTCTGCCCCTTTAGTCCTTTTTTAAATCTTTTCCCTCTCGCCTTAAATGCCTTCTCTGCCTTCAGATTAATTTATGCTTAATTTGAAGTGTTCAATGGATGGTGTACGGTTTGTGGAGGTATTGAAAATATAGTAGCCTTTAGCAGCTTCAGAAGTGGTGAACAGCCAGAAAAGATAATATTTTCTGTTCTGTTTTGATGAGTAGCTACTCGCATAGACCCACTTACAGTTTTCAAAAATCTTCCATATAAGCTGCAGTAGAGACTTCAGAAAAATAATCTATTTGTCCTGATGAAGACTTTCCTTTATTTTTCTGGGAAACATGCTGCTCATTCAGACGGAGAGAATATAGTCATTAGTCAACAAGTGGCCAGACCTCTGCAGCAGTCTCAAGGTCCACTGCCAACACTGCTGCAGAGGTGACATCCTGGCCAACACCAAAGCCAACAAAGCCTCCTACAAAGCCAACTGCATTGGATGAGTCACATCACCCAGAAGGATAACAGTTGCTTCTCAAGATCTGATTGCAGGGAGAGCTGACCACTTTTAAATGGAACAGAAGTGTCTGAAAGGAACACTTTGAAGACCGTCAGAAGAAGTTCTTCTCCATTAGCCACACCAGCCATTACAACTAGTAAGTGCAGTCCACATATCATGATACCTGGATGAGCGATATCTGTAATGCTGCAGACACCTTTCAGGTTGACAATGAGCAAGCATCAAAGGGAAAAGGAGGAGAAGGATAAATCTAATTGTCCCCAGTGACTATCCTCCACTTCCGCCTGTTGTGAGAGAATCCGTCAGCCACAGAATTGTCTGACTAGCTAGCAGCTAGCCTAAAATCAACAAGTACAATCTTCCTAAAATCTTTTTCCACCAACCAGCACCAAGACAGAGTTGAGAGTGTGTTGCTGGAAAAGCACAGTAGGTCAGGCAGCATCCGAGGAGCAGGAAAATCGATGTTTCAGGCTGGAACCCTTCATCAGGAAGCCCATTTTGGGCTCCGGTCAAAAATGTCGATTTTCCTGCTCCTCGGATGCTGCCTGACTTATTGTGCTTTTCCAGCAACCCACTCTCAATTCTGATCTCCAGCATTTGCAGAACTCACTGTCTCCAACACCAAGAGAGAGGCAATGTTTTTCATACATAGGAGTGCAACAAGTGTTAACTGGTTAAAAGTATATCATGCCAGCACAGAACACTGGTAAGTTACTATTGTTTGTTAAGCCAAGGTCACTTGAACTTTCAGGTTCTGGGATTGCTAACTTACGTTAAGAGTTCCATCACTCAGTGACTGTCCAAATTCCATCAATGAGCTATGCTGATTCATTTAAAACATGCCAAAACATGTTGGAGAATCATACAGAGCCTGATTCAGGTGTGTT
Organism: Chiloscyllium punctatum; assembly: GCF_047496795.1. NCBI lineage: Eukaryota > Metazoa > Chordata > Chondrichthyes > Orectolobiformes > Hemiscylliidae > Chiloscyllium > Chiloscyllium punctatum. The sequence goes on along the minus strand of NC_092770.1, from coordinate 12,235,235 downwards.
GAATAACTTAATGACTCATATCACTATTATATATTTCTCAATGTAAAATGAATTCTTCTCAGTTTGCTCAGGATAGACTTGATTTCCACTCATCCGCTCCACCCTCCCCACTGATCTATCACAATTACCCCCCCACCTGCATCCACCCATCACCTTTCCACCTACCTTTCTCCCACTCCCACTCTCACTCTCCTATTTATTTCTCAGCCCCCATCAACCCCCCAACATTCCTGATGAAGAGTTAATGTAGAAACATCGACTCTCCTGCTCCTCGGACTGCTGCCTAACCTACTACGTTTTTCCAGTACCACGCTTTTTGACTCTAATTCCAACCATCTCTAGCCAAACAAACCTTGCAGCTAACGTAACATCCAGAGTTTCCTGTAGTCCTCCCCTGTCTAATGTAGGTGATTAGTAGTTGGTCACCCCAGAAGCAGTAGGATAGCTGCTGGAAAGATTTATAAAAGTGGTGAGAAATCATTAAAATTACAGTTATGGTTAAAATTGAATCAGAATTCAGTCATCACAATACAGCACCCAAAACTCAAGAGGTACCATTGCCAAGTTAGTTGAAAGAAAAGGATCCTAATGTTGTTCCACATGTTACAATGAAACAAATGATTTATTTATTATATTGTTCTTTTGCTTACATTTTCATTATTCCTCTGTGACAGGTCTGGTCATCACTTTAATTTAGATGCCAGTGAGTCTGGCCTTGTGGATAAATTAAAAGTAAAGGCAGGTTTTATTCTCCACCAAGTAAATTGTAAGATGGCCAAATAATTCCAATATATCTGAAGGGTCATTATTGTTCATTTTGAAATGCAGACTGGATTCATCATCAATTCAGTCAACAGGACGCATTTCAGAATAATGCTATTCTAACTCTATGCATAATTCACTTTGAAACCAAACAATATCAATGATACAAAAAGGACATTTCAATTTGATGATTGTATTGAACTTATTATTATTTCCGGGAAAACAAAAGAGAAAATGTGACATTTAAGCACCTGCTGGCAGAATTAAAGAGACAGAAATCAACAAGGTCTAAGCTTAAGACATGGAATACTCATTGGGACCCTACTGAAAATTATTATTTGAACATTATTTAATGTATTCACTGTTACAAATGTAGATTTAATCTTTAAAAACTCCGTGAGTTCAGCAGCTAATAATTCTGTAAGAATTATGTTAATCTGCATATATTTTTGCTTTGTAATATAACTAAACAAATTTGGTACTTCAGTTTGGATCTTGATTAAATACTCAGGACTCTGTGACGTGGAATTACCAACAGTGAAATAAGATTGCAGGTTACCTTAGGTTCTCAAGCAGTCTGGCTGAAATTCATTTTCAGATGGATTAATAATCACAGATTCCCTATCTAAATTATACTGTATAATACTCATAACATGAAAGCACCACTTGTAAAGAATTTTTCAATGATCGTAATGGCTTATAAAATAAGGCAATAGTTTATGTTTTGGTGTTTATGTTAAGTATTGACCAGTGTGACTCAAGAAGTCCTCATTAGAATACTGAAAAAGATAACAGTGGGCGAAGAAGGTGTACAATTTGTTGGCCTCAGTTTTTATGCCCTTTTCTTGGTCAGCTGAGCTTTATGTTTCTGCTTGCCTCTTCCAATGCCCTTCAAAATCATCTGTTTCCAGAGTTCACGGCCAGCAGTGACTGTGTCTCAGTTGTCAGCTCATGTTTTCATATCTCATTTGGAAGTATCCTTGTATCTGAGGTTTGGGCACCTGGGAGAGAGTGTGTCTGAGAGACCACTTCATTGTACAGCAGGTTTTCAGCCATCATTATTCTGATGAGCATGACTGCATGAGCCAACACAGACATTGTTGACTTCACAATGAGTGTATGCTAAATTGGTGGCCTTGCCCTGCCAAGAGACACCAAGGAGTATGTCTGATATGGTGAAGATTGGAATTTGTTCAGCCTATTCTCCTGCCTGGCATATATGGCTAGCACTCATCACTGTGGAAGAGTTCACTAAGGATGCAAGTTTGGTAGACTTGCAGTTTGGTGTTTCCTCAGTCAGCTTGCTGTTGTTCTAAACTTGGACATAACAAGTTGCAGTTATTGTGACGTATGTGTTGATCTTACATCAAGTACAGATTGTTGGTGATTAGGGAGCCTAGATACATGAAGTTATCAAAGGCCTCCAACTTCATGTTGTCAATGTTGATCCATGGTGATTTGGCACATTTTGAATTATGACATTTGGAGTCCTAATGCTGATGGTCAAACCAGTCTCCATACAGGTGTGAGAGATTCTGTCCATTTGCCTCTGAAAATGTTCCTCCAATAATAAAATGCTAGTCTGACATAGTCAGCAGACAATAGCTCTCCAATGAGAACTTGACACACATTTACTGTGGATCTTAGACAAGTAAGATTAAACAGCTTTCCACCAGCTCTGGTATGTAAATCGACACCCTCTGGAGATGAATTGAATATTTTCAAGAAACAGGTATTTACACACAAATGGGTGTTTCTCACTTCATAGGAGGCAGTAATTAAATACCATTTTTAAAAACTGCCCCCCTTTTAGAGAAGCATTGCACCCCAACCATCCTTACTAACTTGGATCTACCTGCCGATCTTTATGCTTCTCTTAACCTTCCGATACATGCACTTGGCTTCTTAGTGAAACAACCAGTCAACTCGGTATTGTACATGCTTTCTACTTTTGCCCCCAGCTCACATTAAACGTCTCACCAGTCACTACGCAATTATTTTGTGGACCCCTGAAAAGTCTCTCCAGGATTGGGAATGACAGCTCTGGGGAACAGAGTATGAGATAAAAGCGTGGAGAAATAAGCTAGAGGAGGGTGGGGGTGGGCAGAAAGTAGCATAGAGTACAATGGGTGAGTGGGGGAGGGGATGAAGGTGATAGGTCAGGGAGGAGAGGATGGAGTGGATAGGTGGAAAAGGAGATAGGCAGGTAGGACAAGTCCGGACAAGTCATGAGGACAGTGCTGAGCTGGAAGTTTGGAACTAGGGTGAAGTGGGGGAAGGGGAAATGAGGAAACTGTTGAAGTCCACATTGATGCCCTGGGGTTGAAGTGTTCCGAGGTGGAAGATGAGGCGTACTTCCTCCAGGCATCTGGTGGTGAGAGAGCGGCAGTTGATCTTCCGTAATTACACCGGCACCACTCCCCACCTCTTCCTCCGCTACATTGATGACTGCATTGGCGCCACCTCATGCTCCCGTGAGGAGGTTGAGCAATTCATCAACTTCACCAACACATTCCACCCTGACCTTAAACTTACCTGGACCATCTCTGACACCTCCCTCCCCTTCCTGGACCTCTCCATCTCCATTAATGACGACTGACTTGACACTGACATTTTTTACAAACCCACTGACTCCCACAGCTACCTGGATTACACCTCTTCCCACCCTACCTCTTGTAAAAATGCCATCCCGTATTCCCAATTCCTCTGCCTCCGCCATATCTGCTCCCAGGAGGACCAGTTCCACCACAGAACACACCAGATGGCCTCCTTCTTTAGAGACCGCAATTTCTCTTCCCACGTGGTTAAACATGCCCTCCAATGCATCTCGTCCACATCCCACACCTCCGCCCTCAGACCCCACCCCTCCAACCATAACAAGGACAGAACCCCCTGGTGCTCACCTTCTACCCTACCAACCTTCGCATAAACCAAATCATCCGCCGACATTTCTGCCACCTCCAAAAAGACCCCACCACCAGGGATATATTTCCCTCCCCACCCCTTTCCACCTTCCGCAAAGACCATTCCCTCCGTGACTATCTGATCAGGTCCACGCCCCCCTACAACCCACCCTCCCATCCTGGCACTTTCCCGTGCCACCGCAGGAACTGTAAATCTGCGCCCACACCTCCTCCCTCACCTCTATCCACGCCCGAAAGGAGCCTTCCACATCCATCAAAGTTTTACTTGCACATCCACTAATATCATTTATTGTATTCGTTGCTCCCGATGTGGTCTCCTCTACATTGGGAAGACTGGGCACCTCCTATCAGAGCGCTTTAGGGAACATCTCCCGGACACCCGCACCAATCAACCACACCGCCCCGTGGCCCAACATTTCAACTCCCCCTCCCACTCTGCTGAGGACATGGAGGTCCTGGGCCTCCTTCACCGCTGCTCCCTCACCACCAGACGCCTGGAGGAAGAACGCCTCATCTTCCGCCTCAGAACACTTCAACCCCAGGGCATCAATGTGGACTTCAACAGTTTCCTCACTTCCCCTTCCCCCACCTCACCCTTGTTCCAAACTTCCAGCTCAGCACTGTCCCCATGACTTGTCCGGACTTGTCCTACCTGCCTATCTCCTTTTCCACCTATCCACTCCACCCTCTCCTCCCTGACCTATCACCTTCAACCTCTCCCCCACTCAACCATTGTACTCTATGCTACTTTCTCCCCACCTCCATCCTTCTCTAGTTTATCTCTCCATGCTTCAGGCTCACTGCCTTTATGCCTGATGAAGGGCTTTTGCCCGAAACATCAATTTCGCTCCTCCTTGGATGCTGCCTGAACTGCTGTGCTCTTCCAGCACCACTAATCCAGAACAGAGTATGAGAGTATGAGATCTCCAGGGGCTGAAACCTAAGGGATGAAAATTTGGAATTTGCAACAATTGCAAAACCTGCATATGTAGAGCTCAACAGAAGAAATTGACTCATTAAAATAACAAAGATGCTCAGCACACCACAATACTAAGTAGAAACGAAGAAGAGGGCTGCCCACAGAGATTTAGTGAACTCTCTGGCGTCACTTTCGCAGAGTACAATATTAATTTTATTCTGGTGCCAACTGACATTCAGGGATAGGGAAATCATCAAACAGACTGAACAATCATTCAGCTTTAAAAATTCTCATAAATAACAAGCTAGGAAGTTAAAAAGCACCAGTTCTAATTAACTTCTAATCATTTTACAGACAGCAAAATAAAGATTGGGAATTCACATGAGATCAATATAGGAACTCAAATATCATGAACAAACTTGAATCCATTGCTGTCACAGACCAATCCTGCCTGAAGCATTTTTTAAAGCTTTCAAATGTTTCTACAAGAACAAAATCTGATTTATCATGAACAATCTGACGTCAGAATTCTTCATTAAATATGCCTTATGGATTTTTTTTGCTTAAATCATTTTGACTTCTAAGTTACATGTTAAACTGAATGTGAATCATAGTAGTTAACTGGAAAGCATCAAATCACAATTTGGTCTAAGTAGGATACACTTTGCGTGATAGGTACAAATTTTAGAATGTGTGTGTGTGGGATTTCATGCTTCAGGCAATTATGTGGTTTCCTAACTAAATCAGCAAACCATTCAAGGTTAAAGGGAGATTTCGTTAAAAATCTAGTTGATGCTATTTTTTATCCCTCCAGTGATGGCAAAAAGTATTTTATACTTTCATGTTAGCAATTGCACAACAGAGTAAATTTTCAACCACATATTTTAATAACTTAATGAATATGGTCAGGTATGTCTATGGGATTCCAGACATTGTAATGAAACAAGCAGTTACATTTGAGTTTTTTTTCTTAAATTAGATATATTCCTCAAATTCAGCATCATCAACCACTCTAATGAACATATCCCATTCTCTATAATGTGGAGAATCTCTTGAATATGCCTCAACTTGTCCAATATCGAGGCAATGGTGCTGAATCACATGTCAAGCAGAGAATGTTCATCGCCGTAATCTAAATTATTGGACATGACATTTTAATTCATACGGTTACCTAATTTTGGATACAGAGAAAAATGAATGATTTTGGCAATAAGGCACACACGGAATTTATTGAATATTAAACAAAAACAATTAGCGGCATCAAAGACAAACAGTAAATTGCAAAACTGAATTGCTTCTGGAAATACTAAAAGCAATAAAAATCAGTCGCTTTCTTTAGCTCGAATGGCATTGTCTTGCATTGGAAAAAAAAGCTGGTATGACAAATCTTGCTCACTCTGGGTGTTGAATGAACTTGCCAGAATGAACTTTATCCCTTTGTGCTCTGAAGAAGGATCACTGAACTTGAAATATTTACTCTGATTTCTCACTACAGATGCTGCCAAATCTGATGAGCTCCTCCAGCAATTTTTGTCTTTATTTCAGATTTCCAGCATCTTCAATTCTGCTTTATTATCTCTTTTAAAAATCTACTCTGGTAAGAAATCTGGTACTGCCAACCCTATTAGTACAATCTTCCAATTCAGTCTGGATTTTCTGTTGTTACTTCATTGATCTTTCTGTAGTCTATGTGGAATGAGGATGAACCATCAGGCTGAGGTGTTAACCCAACTGGGAAACTCAAAATGCTTTGACTGGATTCAATAAGGTAGTTTTTAAACATGTATTGGGTTTCAGCTCATTTGGTGATTTCATGTGGACTGTTTTTCTGGACCTTAGCAATAAGGATGCTGCTTTATCTGAGAGGATTATTCTATGTCTGTACCATGTATTGGTAGATTGTACTGCCTACTTTGTCCCTTTAAATGTGATCAATAACCTTCTTTGGTTTTTTTTATTTCTCAGCTACTAAATGTGAAAACATGGTGTCTTATCTTCCAAACAGTTCAGTGTCAGCTAACTGGATAATAGCTGGTTCAGTTTTGGAGTTAACTCATCTTCTAATATACGATCCTCAGTATAGCTTCAGCCTCCACTGCCTTTACTCCCTGACGCACCTGTATTTGCTATCCTCCTCCCAATAGTGATAAAATGCTTCAACATATTGATGAGACAAAACCAATTGCTTTTCTGGCCATCCAGGTTGTAAATTAGATAAGTTACCAATTCTTTTACTATGCCATGTGGAACATTGAATCATGCTTTAAATTGTTTAACTTGGAAAGGCAATGATAATAACACCTCAACCCGGTTGAAATATTTGGGGTTTGGGGACAAATTTGTATTGTTTCATGGTTGTTTGTGATGCTTGAGGGTGTGCTTGCACTATATTGCAGGTTTGTAAGAGCCACTCCTGGAATACAGCTATATAGTTTAACATCAACAAATTGTCCTTAAATCCTAAAATAAAATTCTTTGATCAACCTCTGAAGTCCTGTTATCTCATGATCATGATCATAAATTAACTCAAAAAAACTAAAACATGTAGACTCTCTTGGGAAATCCTGTTTGTCAAAAAAAGAAATTTAAGTCATTTGTCCCAGTCATGACAATATTCATGGTTATATATGCAATCATTATTTTGAAAGTTGGATATTATGTTTCAAAAGTTTCTTGTGTCTGTTGGTTGTAAGCTGAAGACTTTAACTGTATTATACCCATAATTTCCTAAAAAGGTTTAGGCATTAAGTTGTATCATTGATCTGACTAGACCTGTGTTGGCAATCCATTTGAATGAATAACTGGATTACCTTCTCTAACACTAATTTAGAAGTGATTTTTCTTGAGGTTATGACCTCTGGAAATTGATTAGCATGTCTTTGATTGTAATGTCACATTGGTGCTCTGCTTTCATTGGTCCACACAATCTATTAATACCCTACTAAAGGTTTCTCAAAAAAATGTGAGTTAAAGATGCCTATTTGGTGCATGACGTAGTTTTCTCACAATCTGACACTGCCAATATAAAGGAATGATTTTGTACTCCATGCACCAACCATTTGTTGAAGCTCTGGCATTCATAACATCTCTGGAAGAAAAGTCATTATTTTCCCCAGCAAAAGAATTTGAATGGCTTCTGTATCACTAAGTATGACTATAAGTTTCCTTGCCTCATTTAACAATAATTTCCTGTAACTCCCAGGCTTGCTTGCTTTCCCTGCATTCTCAACAGTATTAATGCCCGAAACGTCGATTCTCCTGCTCCTTGGATGCTGCCTGACCTGCTGCGCTTTTCCAGCAACACATTTTTCAGCTCTGTTGTACTCTTAATCAGGTATCCTTGCTCTGCCTGGATATTATATGCCTTGATAAATCTTTCAGCAATCAGCACAAATATGTCCCATGTTGTGACAATGGAAACACTTAGGCCTTTGGACATCATTTCTACCCTTAATACATTTTTTCTGGCCTGAAGAAGAGATCCTGAGGCATTCCCAATTCTCTCTTCTCATCCCATCTCTCTTCTCTTCCTTTATCCTTCCCAGCTACCATCCTTCTAGGATTTGTGTTGGTGACAGAAATAAACATCGAATTTATAGGACAGCTCATAATTGTCAAACATCTCAGCTATCCATCTTGTCATAATCTCTGGTTTTCTATGTGAGTTCTTACTAATGCAGGGAGTCATGGAAACCAAGAAAATTGAGGCAGGACTAGGCCATTCAGCCCTTTGAGCCTGCTCTGCCATTCAGTATTATCATGGCTGATCACCCACTTCAGTGCTCTGTTTCAGCTTTCTCCCCATCACGTTTGATCCTTTGAGCCCTAAGAATTATATCTGTCAAGTTTTTAATTCTTACAACAGAATTATTTACTTCAGTGTCTCATGCATAGTCAAAATCATTTTCCTATTTCTTTTCCTTTTTAAGCTGCTTCAACTGCAAGTCTGGTTTGTATTGTTGTTCTTCTAACTTCAAATGTCATACTACTAACTCAATTATGTCTGCCTCCTCCCCTTTACTTCTAACTTTAATCCTAATCTACTGCCAACTGCATTGGTTAATCTTGATTACTCAGTGCAAATCATTCAGGAATGAATCTTGCAACCCCAGAAACATCTTAACACATGCCAAATCCATCTTGATACAATAATGCACAAGAACCCTGGCGTATTTCCTTTAAGTTCTTTTTCAGTTATTAGTCCCTACTTCCAACTAAACAATGTACTTATTGGCTATACCGTTTCAAGTCTTCACTTTAACATTCTGATCCAGGCTGAAGGAATGCCCTGTAGCTCTAATCCCATCAATTTGAAGGCCACAACAGAAAATAAAAGTAGGTTTTTTTTCAGTTGGTGTTATGGCAATGTAAATACCTTATCTGTATCAAGGTTTAGGCAATAATATTTATCAGCCAGGTTTCTGAATACAGGTAAACAATTGTTGGTTCATTTTTAAAAATATCAATTTAATAAAGATGTAGTAACTGGTAATTGCATAGTATAGTGTAAACGTAATGTAAATGTGTCCAGCTCTAGATATCCCCAAATACATACACACTCACTTTTCAAGGTTAAAAATCACACAACACCAGGTTATCGTCCAATGTGTTTACTTGGACGTACAAGCTTTCAGAGTGCCGTTCCTTCGTCAGGTAGAACTGCAGATGCTGGAGATCAGAGTCGAGAGTGTGGTGCTGAAAAAGTACAGCTGGTCAGGCAGCACTGGACGAGCAGGAGAATTGACGTTTCCAGCATAAGCTCTTCATCAGGAATGAGGCTTCATTCCTAAAGAAGAGCTTATGCTCGAAACGTCGATTCTCCTGTTCCTTGGATGCTGCCTGACCAGCTGTACTTTTCCAACACCATAAACTCAACCATAATCCTATATATCCCAACACAATCACTTTGTATTCTCAAATACCAGAGAATTCTTGTATTTAGGTTTATAGGTTTAACTTAACTGTTCCTTTCAATTCACTGTTTTGAGAGCCTGATAACCTCTTAGCGTCATACAGTCATGGAGATGTACAGTAGAGAAACAGACCCTCTGATCCAACTCGTCCATGTCATCCACATATCCTAAATTAATCTAGTTCCATTTCCAAGCTTTTGGCCCATATGCCTCTAAACCCTTCCTATTTGCATACGCATCCAGATGCCTTTTAAATGTTATAATTGTACCAGCCTCCACTATTTCCTCATCCCATTCATGCACTACCCTCAGCGTGAAAAAGTTTCCCTTAGGTTCCCTTTTAAATCTTTCCCCTCTCACCCTGAACCTTTGCCCTCTATTTTTGGACTCTCCACACCCAGGGAAAAGACCTTGTCTATTTACCTTATCCATGTCCCTCATGATTTTATGAAGTTTTATAAGTTCACCTCACAGCCTACGACACCCAAGCAAAAACAGCCCCAGCCTATTTAGCTTCTCCTTAGAGCTCAAATCCTTCAACCTTGGCAACATCCTTATAAATCTTTTCTGAACCCTTTCAAGTTTCACAACATCCTTCCTACGGGAGGGAGACGAGAATTGTACACAGTATTCCAAAAGTGGCCTAACCAATGTCCAGTACAGCCGCAACATCTCCTAACTCCTACTCTCAATGCTCTGACTAGTAAAGGCAAGCATACCAAACGCCTTCTTCATTATCCTATTTACCTGTGACTCCACTTTCAAGGAACTATGAACCCGCACTTCAAGGTCTCTTTGTTCATCAACACACCCCAGTACCTTACCATTAAGTGTAGAATCCTGCCCTGATTTGCCTTCCCAAAATGCAACACTTCATGTTTATCTAAATTAAACTCCATCTGTTATTCCTTGGTGCATTGGCCCATCTGATCAAGATCCCATTGTACTCTGAGGTAGCCTTCTTCACTGTTCACTGTACCTCTAATTTTGGTGTCATCTGCAAACCTACTAACCATACCTCCTGTGTTTACATCCAAATCATTTATATAAATGATGAGAAGTAGTGGACCCAGCACCAATCCTTGTGGCACCCAAGTGGTTACAGGCCTTCAGTCTGAAAAGCAAACCTCTACCACCACTCTCTGCCTTCTACCTTTGAGCCAGTTCTGTATCCTAATGGTTGGTCCTCCCTGTATTCCATAAAACCATTAGACATAGGAGCAGAAATTAGGCTATTTGGCCCATCATGTCTGCTCCACCATTCGATCATGGCTGATAGGCTTTTCAATTCCATTTCCCACTTTCTCCCTGCAACTTTTAATCCCTTTGGCTATCAAGAACCTATCTATCTCTATTTTTAATATACTCAATGACCTGGCCTCCACAGCCTTCCTTGGCAATGAATTCCACAGATTCACCACTCTCCTGGTAAAGACATTTCTTCTGATCTCCATGCTAAAGGGTCTTCTCTTTATTCTAAGGCTGTGCCCTCGGGTCTTTGTCTCTCCTGCAAATGGAAACATCTACCCAACGTCCACTCTGTTCAGTATTCTGTAAGTTTCAATCAGATCCTCCTCTCATCTTTTCTAAATTCCATTGAATATAGTCCCAGAGTCCTCAAATGTTCCTCATTTGTTAAGGCTTACATTCCTGGGATCATTCTCGTGAATGTCCTCTGGACCTGCTCCAAGGCCTGTACATCTTCCTGAGGTATGGGTCCCAAAATTGCTCAGAATACTTTAAAGGTGACCTGACCAGAGCTTTATAAAGCCTCAGAATTACATCACTGCTTTTATATTCCAGTTCTCTCAAGATGAATGACAACATTGTGTTTGCCTTCCTAACTACTGACTCAATGTAAGTTTACCTTAAGAGAACCCCGGACTCCCAAGTCTCTTTGCACTTCAGATTTATGAATTTTCTCCTCATTTGGAAAACAGTCAATGCATTTATTCTTCCTACTAAAGTACATGACCTCACACTTTCCTATGTTGCATTTCATCTGCTTCTTCTTTGCCCATTCTCCTAATCTGTCTAAGTCTTTCTCCAGCCTCCACACCTCCTCAATACTACCTGCCCCTCCATCTATCTTTGTATCATCTGCAAACTTAGCCAGAATGCTCTCAGTACCTTCATCCAGATCATTAATGTATAAAGTGCAAAGTTGTGATCCCAACACCAACCCTTGTGGAACACCACTAGTCAGGACTTCCATCCTGAGAAGGGGCCTTTTATTCCCAATCTCTGCCTTCTGCAATACCTGGCCTCTAACACCATGGGCTGTTATCTTACTCAGTAGCCTCCTGTGTGGCACCTTATTAAAAGCCTTCTGGAAGTCCAGATGGATCACATCCATTGGCTCTCCATTGTCTAACCTGCTTGTTACCTCATCAAAGAATTTTAACAGATTGTCAGGCATGACCTTCCATGTTTTCTAACCTTGCTAACCAGTCTATCTTGAGGAACCTTGTTGAAAGCTTTACTGAAGTCCAAATAGATCACGACCACCGCTCTGCCCTCATCAATCCTCTTCATTACTTATTCAAAAAACTCAATTAAGTTAGTAAGACACAATTTCCTATGCCCAAAACCACGTTGACTATCCCTAATCAATCTTTACCTTTCCAAATATATGTAAAACCTGTTCCTCAGGATTCCCTCCAAGAATTTGACCACTACTGATGTCAGACTCACTGGTCTACAGTTGCCTAGCCTTTCCTTACCACCTTTCTTAAATATTGGCACGTTAGCCAACCTCCAGTCTTCTGGCACCTTACCTGTGGCTATTGATGATACAAATATCTTAGCAAGGACCCCAGCAATCACTTCCCTAGCTTTCCATAAAGTTCTTGGGTACACCTGATCAGGTCCTGGGGGTTTTATTCACCTTTATGAGTTTTAAGATGTCCAGCATCTCCTCTTCTGTAATATAGACATTTCTCCAGATATATGTTATTTATTTCTCCATGTTCTGTATCTTCCATATCTTTTTCCAGTAAACGCTGATGCAAAATACTCATTTAGTGTCTCCCCCATCTCCTGCAGTTCCACACATAGGTGACTCTGCTGATCTTTAAGGGGCCCTATTTTCTCCCTAGTTATCCTTTTGTCCTTAATGTATTTGTAGAATCCTTTTGGATTCTCCTGAACACTATTTGCCAAAGCTTTTTCATGTACCCCATTTGGCCTCCTGATTTCCCTCTTGAGTATACTCTACTGCCTTTATACTCTTCTAGGGATTCACTTGGCTGTCTAGATCTGAAAATATACTTCCTTCTTTTTCTTGAACAAAACATCAATTCTCTTGTCATCCAGCATTCCCTACACCTACCAGCCTTGCCCTTCACCCCAACAGGAACATATGGTCTCTGGACTCTTATAGTCTCATTTTGAAGACTTCAGTTTCCAGCCATCCCTTTACTTGCAAACATCCGCCCTCAATCAATTTTGAAAGTTCTTGCCTAATACCGTCAATCTTAGCCTTTATCCAATTTAGAACTTCTACTGTTAGATCTGGTCTATCCTTTTCCATCACCATTTTAAAACTAATAGAATTATGTCACTGGCCCCAAATTGCTCCCCCACTGATATGTCAGTCACTTGCCCTGCCTTATTTCCTTAGAATAGATCAAATTTTGCACCTTCTCAGGTAGGTACATCCACATACTGAATCATAAAGTTTCCTTGAACACGCTTTACAAATTTCTCTCCATCCAAGCCCTTAACACTGTGGCAGTCCCAGTCTATGTTTGGCAAGTTAAATTCTCCTACCATAACCACCCTACTATTCTAACAGATAAAAACTGAAATCTCCTAACAAAATTTGTTTCTCAATTTCCTGCTGAATATTGGTTTCCTTCATTATTCACACAACTGAGCTCAAACTTACTTAGCTTCAAGTAATCCCTTCAGGGATCTAATCAAACACTTCTGCTCTGGAATTTTCAAACTAATATATTTATGGCCAAGTTACCTGTGTCCTAACTGCTCTGAGCTGGTTCTTTTCTTCAGAAGAAATTCTTTTTTCAAATAACCCCATGCAGGTCTTCAGAGAACTGCTAAAAAACTTTTCAATCTCTGCATTTTACGAAGCTAAAATCAACCCTTTATTATTCAAAAGTAAAAATAAGCTAATGCTTTTCAATATTTGCTCTCCAATCATAAAACTCTGACAATACAAACAAACTCACATTATCATTCAGGGGTGCCCTAGTCCCCGATCTCTGGCACATACTGATTTAAACTTATGGCTCCATGGAAATTGACAAATCCTTTTTGATCTTTTCATGAACACAGAGTAAATTCCACATGCCAGCAGTTCAAAATCACAAACTGTACATCACAGAACCAAATGAAATAGGCCTCTGTGCTGCTGCTGGGAGGGAATTTATGAATTTGAAATACATCTGAAACATGCATTTTAACACATTGCTGGTAGGGGAGAGCAGAATGCTGATTAATGGTGATGATTGGGAGAATAGACCTGCTTCAATCACAAAAGATCAACACATTTCTGAAAAGTAACTTCACCCTTCATCCCTCTGAGATCTTTTCCTGTGTATATTGCATTTTGATTACAACTGAACTCTCCCGATTTAAAAGACTTACAGTCCTTCATTCAGTGGCTTGCTATTAAATTGATTTCCTTGCCTGAGCCTTTTATGAGGTTGTGGAAGATTTTCAGATGTTCCTACAGCTGACACTTTGTGGAAAAACAGCAATTCATCAAGTTGAAATCTTCTCAGATATTGGCAGATAGCAACATTGTCAATAGCATTTTAATTCCAGCATCCAATTTTGGGCTGAGATCATACAGATCTTTCATGTTTGTTGTTGTAACAATGGATCAGAATCCCAAACTACATACAGTCATATTGGACTTATGAACAAGACAGTTCTGAATAAATAAATAAACAAAACTTAGGGCTCAAATGTTTCTGCCAAGACATTACAGTTACTGTTCCTACCAATACCAGCTGAATCTTTAATAGTCTCATGGAGAAGCCAAGAAACTCAAGGAAGTGAATAATTTAATTGATATGGGAGATTGGAAGAGAAAGCAAAGACCATGTCAACATGATAAAGCAATACTACCACTGTGAAGGGGGACAAGCAGATAACAGATTTATCCCATGGGTAGACCTAAAGGATTAGGTATCAATGGGGGTGGCTTGGAGGGAGATGGATTGAGGCTCACATTGAATACTTTAATAGCTGATTAACCAATGCAGAAATGCCAACAGATGTAGATTCCTTATTGCAGTGATTGGAACCAGGTTGACCTCATTGACTACGGGTTTGCTGCTTTGGATTGTTAACCTAGGCCAATCTGGAGAGCCCTGGCTGACCAATATAATCAGGAGATTAGAATCTCCTCAGAGAAAAAAAAACAGGGGATTTAGAATCTCCTCAGTTGAGGACTGACTCCAAACTGGCTGGTCGCACAGCCAGTATACTGTGGGGGAAGAGAGTTTCCTTGACTGTTTTCTTAAAAAAAACCCAAAAGATTTAGAATTTCCTCAGTTCAGGGGACTGGCTGGCCACAGCCAGTGTATTGTGCACAAGTAAATAAAGGGTGACTTGATGAGAGGACACCGGCATTGGTGCAATTATTTCACTTATTAACTCACCTGGGTGCAGAACAGTGAACAGCTTTGAAAAGACTACTCACTGCAGTAAAAGGCTTATGGTGAGACAAACCAAACTGTAGCTCCCTAGCTCTACATAATGTGGCTATGGGAATGACTCCCTTCACAAGACAATATCCCTAGAAAGGCTTGATATGAGGTTCACTACATGTTGGACCACTAACTGTTAGAGCCCAGCAGCAGGAGCCAGAGCTCCCAGTTATGCGTGTCCTCTGGCCAGACAGCTTCAAAAGGCTCTTCAATAAGGTTCAATGCAGTGACCAGAGCTAACTCCTACTTCACACCTGGGCTAGAAAATTGCAAAGGTTTTGTATTCAAAGCAGCCTATAGTTTTACTCAAGGGATACTGGTAGGTTTCCTTGACTGTCTGTGCAAAGGATATCTCCACCGACATAACTCTAGACAGGTTATGTTATGTTTTGTTATGCCTTTTTGGGCTCCAAGTTCCCCCAGCCAGTGTTCACGGCTGATAAAGCAAACAGAGGCAGAGTTATTTAAGAATGCAGTGTACCTCGCCAAGTCCCTAGTACACATTGACACTGGGAAATCTACTTAGAGCAACTGGAAATTCTCCTTCAGAAAATACAGTCAGGTGACCTAGTGGTCAGTCTTACTAAGGCCTCAAGTGATCCATCAAGGACACATGTTGGTTCAAGGATGAATATTGACCAGGGCTGTGAAGGTAGAAACAAGAGTTTCCCATTCTCACAAGAAAACATGAAATCATGAATTTCGAGGAGTGTGTGAACTCTCTCAAAAATGGGTCCCAAACTTCAACACAGTAGCCACGATCATGACAGAAAAAAAGTGAAAGATGTGTGGACTGAGAAATGTTTTGAAAAATTGCATACCATTTAACAAGAGAGCCTGTGCTGGCACTTTCAAACATTATCCAAGCAATTAGAATAGCCATCGATGTGAATGACTTCAAGCTAGGGATCCTTCAGAAAAATAAATCTGAAGTGTACAGACCAATCGTTTATATTTCCCGAAAACTAAATAAGCACCAGAGATGATAGATCTCATTAGAAAACAAAATCCTCAGCTTATTACTAACTCTTTGAGATATGAGTCCAAAATGGGTATAGAGAGACCACCGTCAAAACTGACCACAATCTGTTAACTCTTGGTGGCATGGTTTAAGGCTAAGAATGCCAGGTATTCCATTGGAAATTGTTCCTTCAACGATACCATCTAAAAAAATCACCTACATTTCCAGGAAATCTAATCCAATTCCAGAACTTAAAGAGACCAAGTCAGAACTCAAAAGCTGATATTGGCCAGGGTTATCAGAATTTATCTGCGTGTTTGTTCTTTATATATTAAAATCTATTTCTGCATTAGTGATGAAATGAGAATGGATTTTTTTTTTCATTTGTTGTACAGGAGAAGTGTCATGATGATAGATCAGAACCCCAAACTACTTATGGGTGCATTGAATACTGGACAGGATGTGTTTTGTTTTAAACAAAGGCTGCAAGCCAGGCCTAACTGAAAATATAACTTTTAAGAATGGAATTCACTGACTGCTGAAACATTCACCTGTGTGAGCCCATATCATGATACACCTTGTAAGATGTCAAGAAAGCTTCAAAGAGACAGACTTCAAAAGGCAGGGGGCAAGATATTCTAATTACCTCCACTCAATGGGAAAATATCTCCTATGGTTTCCAGACTGTGGGCATGAATCAAAAGACATACTTATGTTTCACCCTTTCAGGAATTTACAAAAGAGTTGTTAAAAACCAATTCAAATCCCTAGTCTGTGTATCCTAGTGGGCTGATGAACTAGTAAGTTGTGAAGGCCAAAATTTGAAGGCAGCTATTAAGCAATTCCGCACTGCAGGTAAAGAGCAAATAGAAACATCGCTCTGAGTGCTGGAAGCTAGTCATCATCAAAACGTGAACAGGACAAATGATCTTCATCTACAAAGTCAAGAATCTTAAAAATAACTACTTAATTATTAACATCAATGTAACATCCAACATAACATCCACAATGTTACACTATTTACTCTTCATGGACAACTCAGAGACTGAACCATATTTATTTAGATTTAACCTTTTTTTAGCTCACTTCTCATTTCTATTATTTGTATACACGTGTTGCAACATTATTTATTCTTCTGTTTAGTAACTAATGAACTCACTTGTTATTTGACTCAAGAAAGCCTAGTTAAATTGGCTTCTGTTAAAACATACATTAAGTCTGGAAGAAAAATATCCACAAGGGAAGGAGATTCTTTTATATTATTCTTGTTGTGACCAAGGGTGGTAGATGAATAAAGAGGTGGAGCCAGTCATTCCTTCTGACTCAGATACATAACAATTTGTGGTATCCATCTGGAATGGTAAAATAATTGGGGTACCTCACCCAGGGACTGCTTATGTCTAATGTTCTGCTGGCAGCCATTCCTTTTTGGTAGGTTATTTAAGATCTATATCTGCATAATGCTTCCATTTCATGACTTTAGAACAAAGAACAGATATGTCTCACTGCTTTGTTCAATTACCAAAGGCTCACTTCTACATTTGAATTTTACAGCATCCTTGTGCTCTGTATCTTGAAAATGTTATTTCCCCATTTACAATATCTGTACTCACATTGGTATCTCTGGGTTGCTAGAGGGAGAAACCCAATGTGAATAGGCACTCAACAATACTGTGTCTGTTATTGCCTGATTACACATCTCTGAAGCACCTTGGGTTATTCTGCTATGCTAATGCTGATATATAAATGTAAGTTGTTATTATTAATAGGTATGCATTATTATGACTTCAGAGATTGGCACAGTAAATCCTACACCTCTGTGCCTATCTACCAGGTCAGAGTCAAAATCAATAATTGCCATTGTTTTCTCTTCACCTGGTGTTAAATTTGGGATTTCTACATTCTCTACTCCTGATGCTGTGCTGTTTTCTTCTTTTGTTTGGGGTATGCATTGACTTAATTGGCTACTGCAGTGTCCAGATCCTGCAACCACAGAGAGTGAGAATTCGTGCAATGCCTGGGATACAAAGTGTCAATATGTTAACATACCTTGCAGGATGTGAAACAACTAACATGAGTGCTGTCTCAGGACTGTGCTCCTCGAAAAATGGATATAGCATTATGTCATATCCTTAAGAATATTGATTGACCATCATTCCTTTTAAAAATATCCATCTTTTCCTCATTTCATCATGTTATAGCTTTAATACATAAAATTATTCTCTTATTGGATTCTTAAGACCATTTTATGCATTACCATTTTATGAAGTAACTTTATTTCACGTATTTTGTGGAATTGCTGATAAACTAGGGGAAACCATCAAATACATATTTTGGTGTAATTGCTAACTAATTTTACTAGTGAAGATTCATATGCATGCTTGATGAAACCGCAAGATATTTGAATCCTACAATTAGTACGCATTGTCAAACCTAAGCTTTTTTGCCAGGTGTTTGAAGGAAAGAATCTGTGCAGTTTGTTTTTGCTGGAAGCTGTTCAATAGAGACTATAAAGGTATTCAAACTACTACCAAATGTTGGTCACTTTCATTGGGGTCGGTGCCCCTGGTTGCTAGTGAATGGGTTATGACTCTGGAAGGAAGCGAGGTAAAGGTAGTTAAGTGGGAGCAGGGTCGTTTGTGTTGAGGAATCTTCCCTTTTAATTTGGGAGCTGGGGATATTTGAGGCATATTAGACATATTGTGCTTTTTAAAATTTATTTAGCGTCAAAGTGTCAGAGATGTACAGCACAGAAGCAGACTCTTCAGTCCAACTCGTCCATGCCGACCGGGGACGTGAGCATCACTGAAAAGGCAGCATTCATTGCCATCCCTAGTTACCCTTGAGAAGGTGCTGATGAACTGCCTTCTTGAACCGCTGCAGTCTACCTACTGTGGGTTAACTCAAAATGTCATTAGGGAGGGAATTCCAGGATTTTGACCCAGGCAACACAATAGTCCAGGTTTTGAAATAACTGGGCTGAGAATCGATATAATGAAGATGAGGATTCTTCTTTGCCTCCCCCAACCCTGGCTGAGGCCATGTATCCTTCAGACGGTAGGCCCAGCTATGAACTTCTGCACTCTGGAGTAATGTGGTATCAGCAATTCCACTTCAGATGGCCCCAATTCTCTTGCTCTCTCGCCTGCCAGAATTAAACAGAGCCCTGATCTCAGGTGGGATGTACGGGGAAGCAGGCCAGGACTGCTGGCTGCATATACCTATCTCCGGCTGTTCTCACCCAAAAGGCGCACACAGATTAACTCCAGCAGCGGCCACTAGAGTGAGACTGGGGAATACAAACTCACTGCTACCAACTCGCCTTTCAATTTGGTTACCAACAACAAACACACGAGATTCGCTTTCCACAAGCTGACTTTCACTGGCACCAGAGTTTTAAAAATACATGGAATTCCAAATACATATAAATCTATAGCGAGCAATTATACACACGCAGATTAGGGAAGTGCAATGGAGTGCAATATAATGCGGTTAAAATCAAGTCTTCCTCAAACATTCCAGAGGCATTGCTAAACGCTGGCTTCTCACTTTTAAATCGGAATGTGAGTTTAATGTCCCTTAAACTGACAACTTCACGATTACATTTTTTTTGTTTTTGTTTGCATGTGGTCAATATTTGGCTTCGCAAGGTACATTTCCTAAATCGATAAGGCAATTTGAAATGATGGACTTTCCTGACGGATTCCGAGCATTTCTGGCCAAAACGTCAATGTTGTTTTTGAAACAGGTGAGAGGTTTTTTAGCCGTGGCATTGTGCCAAACCACTCACTCGGCATCTCCGGCATTCGCAGGGTCACAATTAATGAGTAAACCATCGGTGCAATGGATTTTTTTTTTCATTTGTAAGAGACTTTCCGGGAATCTTGGTCGCAGAAGTGAAGCGTTCTCCGTTGAAAGGAGTCACTAAAATTGGCCGAAATTAACAGGGTAAGATTATCGTGTGCACTGACGGCCAATGTATGTATCTGTGAGGCTATAGAGGAGGAGTTAAGCAATGCACACCTTTATGTTCTATTTTAAATGTCCAAAATGTGCAGGTCAGTGAAGTGGCCATGATAAATTGCCCATAGTGTTAGGTGCATTAGTCAGAGGGAAATGGGTCTTGGGTGGGTTACTCTTCGGAGGGTCAGTGTGGACTGGTTGGGCCGAACGGCCTGTTTCCGCACTGTAAGGAATCTAAAAAAGGATCGAAATTTCAGCCATCCGCGTTAAACACGGGTTATGCAGTCTAATGTAAAGTAAGACTTCAGTCTAGCTTGCCGTTTGCAAACGTGTCAACAACCCTTTCTGTAGTGAATAACAGAGCTTTTTGTACAGATTTATACTCGACCTCTTATAGCACTGATTCGAACCTGCGCCTCTGTTCCAGAAGTAGAGTCACTACCATGGCGCCTGGACATACTGCCCCTAATCTCAGTTTTAACGGCAATCTCTACTTCTTGCGAATTTGGTTTGATAAAAGATAAAATGAGTGCATGAGCTCAGAAATTGCTGACAAAATAACAGTGCGCACTTTATACATTAAAAAAAACAAGTTAGAGATAAGATAAACTCATACGTCACGAGTTTGGAATCACCAGAACTTACAGGGCACAATTTTGCCAAAGCTGACAGAATGACCACCCCCGGCCCCGCGGCCTTATACAGTGACTCACCAAAGTTTTGCATTTGCGTTGTCAATACAAATTAAGCTCAGTCATTTGGGGCTCGTAGCCCCATGTCAAAGAATGGTGTTCGTGATATGATTTATTGTCCTGGCAGGCCAACCAGTCTGGAGTAAATAATGAGGCCATGGAGACTTGATCGTACAAGTAGTAACTTGTTCCCTGAGGCATTTTCTTAGGGTTTATTTTAAAGGCTGTGGTGTTACTTCTGCTCTTTGTGTCGTTCATAATCTATTCTCTCATTCTCCCTCTATCTATTTTTAATTTAACCTCATTTCACTTCCTTATCCATCTATTCATGTTCAAATTTCATTGAGGCCATAAATCATTAGACCTAACATTCAGAAGCTTCTAGATTCCCTATTAGCATGAAGTGGGGTAAGGGTAAAAATATCTAAATCATGCTACTGGAAGCTGGAGCCAAGGGCTTTCATCATAACGTGCATTGTTACAAAGTTAGACAAGTGAAGGAACTCACTCGAGGCAGATACAGAAGTAAATGTTCAATTTACTGAAATTACTAATATAAAATTGCCATACTCTAAGTAGACCAGAGGACTGCTCTCTCATTAGAGAAGAGATGACTAGTGATCATTTAACCTGAGGGGAGAGATTGAGGAAGAGAGTCCTTCATGATGACCTGATTTGATTTGATTTATTGTAGTCACGTCTACCTAAAAGTACAGTGAAAAGCTTTGTTTGCAGGTAGTACAGGCAGATCATAGTAAGCAACGACATACAGAGCGTGGGGCTTAAACAGAATGAGGCATACAGATTACACGGAACAGGAGATGCATGAAACAAGATCGAGATGAACAAGATCAACATTATTTGAAGGTAGAGAGTCCGTTCATTAGTCCAACAATGAGGTGGAGATGCCGGTGTTCGACTGGGGTGGACAAAATTAAAAATCACACAAGACCAGGTTAAAATCCAACAGGTTTATTCAGAAATACAAGCTTTCGGAGCATTGCACCTTCATCAGGTATCTCGTGGAGCAGGATCATAGGACACAGAATTTATAGCAAAAGATCATCGTGTTATACACGTGATGCAATATATTGCACAAACCTAGATTGCTGTTAAGTCGTTCATCTTTTAGAATGGATTGCAGGTTTTGATTTATTAATATGTAAATCCCAGAACTTCTTTCAAGTCACATTCCTGAGATAACTTAAGGTTCTATAAAAAAAGTGACATCTCAGCTCAGACAATGCATTAAAGGTGTGAGGTTAGAGTCTATTATTTCAGTCTTGAGTCAGACAAGTTCTATTTCCAAAGTAGGAATTTATAAAATATCACATGGATTGTCTACCTGCAGATTGTGTGCTTTTTGAACAAAATAGAATAGTAGTAATAGCTTTTTATTTGTCATTTCTACCATATACAACTGATACAGTAAAAATGAGACAGCGTTCCTCCAGGACCGAGGGTACTACATGGACATTACAAGCTACAGAATGGTACATGGCATAAAGTGCATAAGAAGTGCAAAAGAGGCAAAATACAGGATAAAAGAAGAATGATAAACAATAGATATTTTTCTAGCAGCAAATCAAAGTCGTGCAAAGAATTTCAGATGGGAAAGAGTCCGATCATACTGTGTTAAGGAGCCTGATGGCTTTGGGGGGAGAAACTATTACACAGTCTGGCTGTGAGAGATTGAATGCTCTGGTATCTTCAGCCAGATGGCAGGATGGAGAAGAGTTTGAAAGAGTGTGTGTGGAGTCTTCCACAATGCTCTTAGCCTTTCAGGTGCAGCGTGTGGTGTAAATGTCTGTAATGGAGGGACGAGAGACCCTGATGATCCTCTCAGCTGTCCTCACTATCTGTTGTAGGATTTTATGATCCGAGGTGGTGCAATTCCTGAATTAGGCAGTGATGCAGCAGCTCGGGATACTCTCAATGAACCCTCTGTAGAATGTGGTGAGGATGGGGGGAGTGCTGGGGAGGGGGTGGGGGCTTGGTAGATGGGCTTTCCTCAGCCTGCACAGAAAGTAGAGAAGCTGCTATGCTTTCTTGACTATGGGGCTCTCAAGTGTTCCCCGATGGATGAATGTACATCGCACAACAATCGCCAGACCGGGGTGTTCCCTCCCAGTCAGGGAACACCCAAGTGGTCAGGGACATTTGGCCTTGGATCTTCAGGTGACCATCCTCCAAGGTGGACTTCAGGATACGCAGAAAAGCAGAGTGGCTGAGTTGAGGCTAACAGACAAGTTTAGTACCCATGAGGATTGCCTCAACAGGGACCTTGGGTTCATGTCACACTGCGGGTGATCCCAATACACTATACACTCTCACACACAAAGCACACACATACACACACACACTCTTACACACTCACACACTCCTGCAGACCCTTTCTGATACACACGCTATCTTTCAGGAACACACAGACACACACCCCCACACTCACAATCATGTGCATATCCTCTCACAGGCATTTACTCCATCACACACACACGCACACACACACACACATGCTCGCTCGCTCTCTCTCTCTCTCTCTCTCTCTCTCTCTCCCTCTTCGCCCCACTGCCCACACACACATATAAGTCTATGGGGTGAATTTGCATTTGCACAATTATATTTGCAGATACATTCTATTTTGTTCAAAAAGCACACAGTCGGTAGGCAATCAATCTATGTGACAGTTCATGAATTCCTACTTTGGAAATAAAACCAGTCAGACTCAAGATTGGAATACATATAGATTATAACCTCACAGCTTTTATGCTTTGTCTGAGCTGAGATGTCACTTTTTAAAAATAAAACCTTGTTATCTTGGGAATGTGACTTGAAAGAAGTTCTGGGATTTACATATTAATGAATCGAAACCTGCAACCCCATTCTAAAAGATGAAAGACTCAACAGCAATCTAGGTTTGTCAATATATCGCATCAGTTGTTTGACACTTTGATCTTTTACTATAAATTCTGTCTCCTATGATCCTGCTCCACTAGCCACCTGACGAAGGAGCAGCGCTCTGAAAGCTAGTACTTCCAAATGAACCCACTGGACTATAACCTGGTGTTGTATGATTTTAAACTTAATTCAAAACCGGCAGTGAAGAAACCGTTCTCAAACCTGTTGGTGCATGTGTTCAAGCTTCTGTACCTTCTGCCTGATTGTTGTAGGAGAGCATTATGAGGGTCTTTGATGTTGGCCCCCTTCCCATGACAATGAGAAGTAAATGGAGTCCATGGATGGAAGGTTGGCTTCTGTGATAATCTGGGCTGTGCACACAACCTTCTCTAGTTTCTTATGGTCCTCGGCCAAGGAGTTGCCAAACCTGACCCAAATAGTATGCACCCAAATACAATGCTTCCTATGGTACATCTGTAAACATTGGTGAGGGTCCTTATGGACATGCTGGATTTCCTAAGCCACCTCAGGAAGAAGAGGTGTTGTTGTGCCTCAGCTGGTTTGGGAATTGAACCAACTGTGTTGGTTACATTTCGCAATTATTAGTGCAAAAAAAATGTTGCTGCATGAATTACCAAGATATCTTTCGTGCAAAACATTATTTTGCAGAAAACTGCTGATAGTAAAATAAGTTTGGGAACACCCAGAAGCCATCTAAGAAATAGACACATCAGAATAATAAAACATCCATGTGTTTTATCTGTCAACAAAAAGAAAAATGTGAATGTTTTATTCTAGACAGGCAAAACAATCCATGTGTGTACTTGTACAAAAACTAACCATTGTAAAATAATGGTTTATCTTTGCTAATCAACAGCCCATACTAACACTTTTTCTTCCAATACACATCTGCCTAATAAATATTTGCACAGTTTTAGGCAAGAGTATTGACTTTCATTTGCCATATTTGAACATGTATTGCTATGTTTGACCCTCAACTTAAAGTATTGTAGAGTGAAATAAATAGCAACTTAGACATCTAATACATTCAGTTTTTTCCAATAAATCAGAGCCATGGCTCAGTGCTGGCATGCTTGCTTCTCTGTCGGAAGGCTGTAAATTTGAGGTGTGCTCTACACATTGCAGCACAGATTGAAATGCTGCTCTTTCACTACATCGCTGAAGGAATATTGCACTGTTGGAGGTGTAATTTTTCAATGAGGTATTAGGCTAAGGTTTGTGTTAAGGTGAACACAGTAGATAACGTGACACTATTATGAAGGAAAGCTTCTTCCAAGTAATAATTCTTCTAAGTTCCCAGCCAATATTTATTACTCAATCAGCAGCAGTAAAACAGATTCTCTGCTCATTACCATTTGTGTGATGTCGTTTGACACAACTGGCAGCTGTACTTATTGTATTTTGACAGTGACTACAACTCAAAATATTTAATTATTTGTATACCTGCTTTAACATATTGAATTTGAGAAAAATACTGCACAATTGTAAGTTTGGTTATTTTAAACCGAGTAGCTGCTTATTGCAATTAGTATAACATTTTATACCTCTGACCTGTTGTTTTCCTTTTTATTTTTGTTTTAGTCAGTCCAGTTAAACAAGCTGACTTGAGTACTTTCAGTTAATCAGCTACTCTGCTTTTATGTGTATGTGTTTGCTGCTTAACATTTTTATTTTGGATTTTCAGCATCATTGCATTTATTTCTTTTTATATCTATATTTTTTGTCATATTTATTAATTTTGGGGATTAATGGCTGCTTGGCAGCATGGATTAGAAATATGGCTAAAAGATAGGGAATAGAGGGTTGATATTGATGGGTATTTCTCAGATTGAGATGAGTTCAAAGTGGTGTTCCCTGGGGATCAGTATTGCGACCCATGCTTTTTCTATAAATGATTTGGATATGGATGCTGAGGGCAAAATCTCTAAATTTGCAGATGACACGAAGCTAACAAGAGTAGTGAATTGTGCTGAGGAACTTGGGACATATTGGCCATGCAGAATTTCAATGGAGAGAAATGCAAGGCAATGCATTTTGATAGAAGAAATACCTAGAGACAATGCAGGATTTGAGAGAATGACCGGTGCAGAGTGACTGGTGCAGAATCACATGTATGATTCCCTGAAACAATTGCTAAGAAGGCTTGTAGAATCCTTGGGCTTATAAATAGACGCGTAGAGTATAAAACCAAGGAAGTGCTGCTATACCTCCACAAATCAATGGTCCCTCCACATTTGGAGTACTATGTTTAGTTCTGGGCACCTTCACTTAAAGCTTTAGAGAGAATTCAAAGGAGATTTACTGGACTGATACAGAATGAGGGATTTTGGGTGCAAGGAAAGATAAATTGAGCTTATTCTTCTTGGAGTGGAAAAGATTAGCGGGTGACTTTTATTGAGGAATTCGATGTTATACACACTTTTGTCAGCGTAATGAAAGATATTATGCTTATATAGTTGGTATGTCAGTAACTAAGGACAACAATTTCAAGATTGTCAGCAAGCGAGCTAGGAGTGAGATGAGGAGAAAAGTCTGTACTCAGAATTGTTTGGAGTTGGAATGTGCTGCCAGGGTGAGTAGTGGAAGTAGATTCCATAGGAGGTCTCAAAACAGACCTGGATATATATTGAAAGTAATGAATTTAAAGAGCTATGGAAATAGGGCAGAATAATTGGGCTAGCTAGGTCTTCCTTTCAGGAGCAATGGGTTGAATGGTATTCTTGTACTGTGGAATTCTATAGTTTTAAGAATTTCCACTGTTAAAAAATTATTATCTTTGAATTAATTACAAGATTTAAGGGGAGAAATTTAGCTGGACACTATTTCTGTGTTCAGAAACAGTTTGGGACATGTGGTGAAAGCCATTTTGAATCCATCTGAAGCCAGACACAAAATGTATAGACAAGCCAACCAAACCCATGCTGCTTCTCATGGCATCTGCACTGTTTGAAGATATGAATACCAAGGGACTTGTCATTGTTGCCAGCAGCCTGAAGGCAAGTTTATTTTTCCTCCAAAATACTGTTAATACATCACAAAACATTTGAACTTAAATGCAACAGAGTCTGCAATGATGTTCGAATTGTCTTCAGACAGCATATTCCACACAATTTATTTTCAATTGCCTTACTATTGACAACATAGATTCCATGTCAGCTACACGGCCCAAAGGCAAGATATTTCAAATTCAAAATTACCAAAAGTGGAGCAGAAGTCATTTTTTCTCCATACACCATGTTCCATTCTGAGTAACTTCAATACATTTTCGACTCTCTTGATTTTTCACAATGTACATTCTTTGTAAGGCCCTGATCAAGGTGTTATACAGTTTCCAGCCTCTTGATGTAAAACTGCTGGAAGACCTTAAACTATGACCTTCCCCTTTGTTTCTGTGGCAACACCCTTGAATTTTAGAGCTTCCCTCAGGACCTAGTCCTGAGCCTTGGAATGGACCAGCCTGCAACAGAAAATAGAAGACAACTCCTTGCATTGGAAGACCAGTAGATTTCAGGCATACCTACAAGTGTCTTTCACAAAATTAGTTGCCTTCTGAGTGTAGTTAATGTTTGCCTGTGAATCCCTGGGAACAGTCTGTGGACCACCTAGTCCTGCATCACAGAAGTACTTGAGATAAACATTGCAAAAAGCGTTATATCTATCTCCACATCTTTTTGACAGAGATACCTGTTTTAGTTGGCCACCAAAAAGCCTGAAAAATAGGCTTTACCAAAACTGTAACAGAAAAAATACAGACACAGAATAGATATGCAACATTGTGACCTAAAATTAGTCCTTTTTGCCACATGGAACTTAGTGCAATGAACCAATTTTGCCATTTAATAGGTTATTAAAATGGTCAGTAAAAGTATATAATTTGATAAGGAGATGTACAATAGAGTTGTGATGGGTGGAATAATAGAGTGACATTGTGTGATGGTGTGATATGGATGTTGTGGATGAATGGAATTCACAGCAATGAATACTGATGTTTTAAAAAAAATGAATTACCTGTGTAAGCCACTAAAGAATCCAAATAAGTGGAGGAGGTCTGGATGCTTGTTCCAATGATCAGCAACTCATTTTAGCAACTAAACCAAAAACGGATATTAGGCTGCTCTTTAAATAAGTAACCACGAGTTCTAGGTGGCCATCAGAATGCTTGCATTAAAAAAAAATAGACACAGAACAAGTATACAACATTACATTCCAAAATTAGTCATTCTAGCCATGTGGAAAGTGGGTGCAACAAGATCAATTTCTATCTCTGAAATGACTAAAATAGCAGATGTAAAATATAAGCCTGAAGCAATGGCTCACATGTATAGCCTAGATACCAGTAATAAAATGGTCACATAGAACTTAGTGCAATGAACCAATT
This sequence comes from Chiloscyllium punctatum, assembly GCF_047496795.1. NCBI lineage: Eukaryota > Metazoa > Chordata > Chondrichthyes > Orectolobiformes > Hemiscylliidae > Chiloscyllium > Chiloscyllium punctatum. The sequence continues at coordinate 12,207,126 of NC_092770.1, read as the reverse complement.
TTTGCCGTTTAATAGGTTATTAAAATGGTTGGTAAAAGTCTATAATTTGATGAGGAGATATGAACATATGAAAAACGCACTCTGATATTTTGGGTGGACATTCTGTGTTTAGAATTGATTAATATCCATCTGAAGTGGTAGCCTGTCTTTTCTGCTTTCTAATGTTGGTAGAGTGAGCATTTTTGGGCTTATATTTCAGTAAATAGGTTTTGTTTTTATTTTAACTGTATGCCGCTGTCTACTTTCTCTTCATTTTCCGATGAGAATGAGAAAGATTAGAAAATAAGGAATGCTATAATTTTTTTCTAAACAGAGTTAAATGTGGCTGGACAGTCATGAAGGTGGTGAGACTATCAGTGTAATGCTAGGACAAGTTTAGCAAGTACACTTAGCAGTTGCGTGTTGGAAAATTAAAATCAGAACTGCTTAGTGCAGGAAGCCATTCAGTTCTTCAGATCTACACCAGCTGTCTGGTCAACATGATGGTGCTATTCTGCTGCCCTTATCCTGTGACACTTCATGTTATTTCTGTTGATTAATCATTTGATGTCCTCTTGAATACCTTGATTGATCTCGGCTTCCAGAAAGTGCATTCTAGACCTGAACCACTGGCTCTATGAAAAAGTGTTTTCTCGCAACATGTTTACTTCTTTTGCAATTCACTTTAAATCTGTGGCAGCTCATTCTTGATCCACTCATGAACTGGAACAGTTTCTCCCTGTCTATTTCTGTCCAAGCCGCTTCATAATTTTGAAAACTTCAACCCAATCTCCTGTCAACCCCTGCCTCTCCAAGGAAAATAGTCTCATCTTCTCCAGTCTATCTTTTTAAATGAACTTTCTCATCTCTGGAACAACCTCTACAATACATATATGTCCTTCCTAAAGTCAGGCACTCAGAAATGTACACAATACTTGTTATTGTGTATGTTGCTGTCAAACTGTTATTTTATAAATTCAACATAACCTCCCTGTCCCTCTATTCAATGACACTATTAATAAATCATAAGATACTAGTATCTTATTAACTGCTGCCTGCACCTGTCCTGCCACCTTAAATGCCTTATGGACTATACACCCAGATCTCCCTGCTCCTACGCATTTTTAGAATAGTACCCTTGACTTTGTACTATATCTTCATGTTTTTGTTTCTTCCAAAATATAATACCTCACACTTTTGCACATTGAATTTCATCTGCCATCTGCATATTCACCCATTTCATCTGCTATCAATGTCCATTTGATGTTCTATACTATTCTCCTCACATATATTAACCTTCCAAGTTATTTTTAATCACCCACAAAACTTTGAAATTGTCCCTTGCACTCCAAGATCTAGATTATTAAATCATGAAATCTAAGAGTCCCAATACTGGCTCTAAACGGACCTCATTATAACGTTTGCGGCAGCTTGAAAAATAGCCATTCAGCATTACACTGCTTTGCAAGTCATTTTTTTAATCCACTTTTACCACAGTGCCTTTTATTTCATGGATGCTAACTTTTTTTCCATCTGTTGTATCAAACACCTTTTGGAAGTCTATCTACGCTACATGAACAGCATTATCTAGATCAACCCTGTCTGTTCCCTGTTCCAATAACTCCAGTAAGTTAGTGAAACATGATTTTCCACTGGCAAACTGCATGCTGGAACTTCCTAGTTATTCCCAACGTCCCTCCCCTAAGTCCCTCCTCCCTACCTTTTATCTTAGCCTGCTTGGCACACTCTCCTCATTCCTGAAGAAGGGCTTATGCCCGAAACTTCGACTCTCCTGCTCCTTTGATGCTGCCTGACCTGCTGCGCTTTTCCAGCAACACATTTTTAGGCTCTGATCTCCAGCATCCACAGTTCTCACTTACTTCCTAATTAATCCAATTTTTCTCCCTTTATCGAAATATTATTAGGTCAGATTCCCTACAGTGTGGAAACAGGCCATTTGGTCCAACAAGTCCACACTGACCGTCCAAAGAGTAACCCACCCAGACACATTTCCCTCTGACTAATGCACCTAACGCTATGGGCAATTTAGCATGGCCAATCCATGTGACTCGTACATCTTTGGATTGTGGGAGGAAACCGGAGCCAGAGGAAACCCACGCAGACACAGGGAGAATGAGCAAACTCCATACAGATACTCGCCCAAGGCTGGAATCGAACCTGGGCGCCTGGTACTGTGAGGCTGCAGTGCTAACCAGTGAGCCACCATGCCACTCCCTGAGCCATGCCCCCCCCCCAGAAATTCATTAGTTCTGGAAGTATCTGCATTTCCAAAGTTAATCTGTATTGAGTTTTTCTTTACAAACCTTTTTTTGAACAAGAGTGTAATATTTGCAGTTCTCCAGTTCACTGGCATTGTCGCCTTGTCCAACAAAGACAGAAAGATTATGGTTAGTGCATCTGCAATGTTTACTCTCACTTCCTTCAATATCCCTGGATGCATGTTATATCATCCTGGCTCCTTGTCCACTCTAAGTTCCAAAAACTTATGTAAAACTTCCTTATCAATTGTGAACCCTTTTCGTGGCTGTGTTTTGTCCTGTCACTATGGTCTGAGTAACGATTGCTTCCTTGGTAAAGATAGGAGTAAAATAAATAAATAAATACCTCATCAACATCCCTTCTTAGATCCTCATTTGCTCTATTCCTCCTTTTTAATGGCTTTTTACTTGATATATATGAGACAACAGTTTGGGATTCCTTGTTAAATTAGCTGCCAGTTTTTTTCATACTTCCTCTTTGCTTCACTTATTTGCTTTTTCATTTCCCTTCTGAAAATTTTGTACTGAGCTTCATTCTCAGTTGTATTTTCTACCTCAAACATAACATTATCACACTTTCTTATCTTTATTATCTGGACTAAAACAAAAATTGCTGGAGAAGCTCAGCAAGTCTGGCAGCATCTATGGAGAGAAAGCTGAATTAACGTTTCAGGTCCAATGACCCTTCTTCAGAACTGAAACAGTTTTTTCAGCAATTTCTGTTTTTGTTTGTAATTTCCATTATCCACAGTTCTTTTTTTTATTATTTGAACTATCTTTTGTTTGAGAGTAGCTTATTGTTCAGCTACAATCTTTCCACTAACCTTTGTCTATCCGGTTAAGCTCCTTCTTGCCCCATGGAAGTTGGCTGTCCCTCAGTTAATTGCGTTTTGTCTATTATCCTTTTCCACTATAATTGTACACCCTATAATATATACAATAAATATATTATATGTTCCTCCACTGACTCGTGATCTATTTGTCCTATTTCATTTCCAATGGCCAGTTGTAGTAGTGCCTCCTTTTTGTTGAACTGGACACCTATTGGTGTAGGAAACTTTACTGAACATAACATCAGAATGCTTATCCCTTTCTGTCCTTAGTACTTTGACTTTCTTAGTCATTTTCAGGTAATTAAAGTTCCTCATTTTAACTATTCCACAATGCTGGTACCTTATTATAATTTCCTTACAGATTTGTTTGTTGAATACACTCAATAATGTAATTACATTCTCCTTGTTCCTTAGCTTTAGCTAAATTGATTGTGTCCTTGAACCTTCTGAAACATACTTTTTTCTACAGTAATGGAACATTCTCCTTACATATCCCACCCCACCACTGTTTCTTCAATTTCTGTCTTTCCCAAACATTCTGTAACCAGAAAAATGTAATATCCACTCCTGTCCTTCCTTCATTGCTTTTACCTCATTGTTTTTACCTTCCTTCAACTAAGTCTATTATTGCCACATCATAACTCCATATGGAAATCTGTGCCTGTAATTCACCAGTTTTATTTATTATACTCTGTGTTGTAACTACACAGAGACCCATTACAAAAAGTGTAACCATGATTTAGAATGTTTTAATATCTCCAATCAGTTACTCCTGAGCCAGATATCTGTTCTCCATGCTACTTGTCTGTCCCAGTATTTTGTGCACCTGGTTTTACTCACTCATGCAGAGAAAATTTATTAGAATGTTGTCAGGGTTGGTGAATTGTAGTTATGAGGAGAGATTGGAGATGTTGGGGTTGTTTTTCTTGAAACAGAGAAGAGTGAGGTTTGAAATGATTGAGGTATACAAAATTATGAAGGGTAGATATGGAGTAGACAGGAGGAGCCTGTTTCTTTTGGCAGAGAGTTCAAAAACCAGCAGTCACAGATTCAAGTGGCAGAAGGATTAGAGGGGACGTAAGGAAATACCTTTTTAAGCAAAGGATGGTGGCTATCTGGAATTCACTACCTAAGTTGGTTGTGGAGGCAGAGATTCTAAAACTGTGTTTTTTTTTTAAGTACCAGTATTTTGCATCTTTAAATACTGTAAGCTGTAGGGCAATGGGCCCATCTGAAGAAAGAAAGGACTAAAATGACACCTGGTTGTCTTTGTATTGGCATGGAGAAGATGGACTAAATGGCCCCCTTCTGTTCTCTATCATTTCAATGGTTCCTTTGCAATCAATCTCTGCTGTTTATGTAAAGTTACTCTCCCCCTCTTCCCCACCATCCCCCGCCCCCCAATATTTTCTCCCAAAAAGATACTTTGTTTGTCAAGTTTGTAAAGATACAATAAATTTCAATTGGAAATGTTTTGTATGGAAATTGCACTTAAAGTAAACTTTTCTCCATGTGCGTGCTCTGTTCTGAATATGAATACCAAAGGCAAACCACTTCAAATTGTATATCATGCTAATTAATTAATCTCTATACAAGGGTCAGTACTTAGCGTATGAAGAGTATCGTATCCTTGCTGTGATTTACCAGGTTGGGTAAGGTGAGTTTTGATCATTTTAGTTTGAAAACTTTGCTGTGGGCATCAGGTTGAGAGTTTCCCTGGCTGCTTTCTCTGAGGCTATTCCGGTTTGTTTCCCAAATTAATTCTGTGGATCACTTTGATTAGTTGAGCGGACTGGGAATTAATTTCATGTCTATGTTGGCAGTCTTCTGGTAACTCCAGGTAAAGTATTACATACTGGTCATAAATCTTTTAACAAATCAAAGACAGCAACAAAGCAGGATGCATATTTATGAAATCTATAACCTTATTAATCTCTCACAGTGTTACATGACAGGAGTCAAAGCTTTAGTGAAGTCTTCAGTGAGTTAAGGTACAGACTAGGTGATAAGTGTACTGTGTATGTGGAATTTTGTTTAGTCAGGTGTCATCTGCTTATTTTTGTCGTTCCATTCTGTCACGTCCCATTCTGTGAAGGTGTGCTAATACTCCAGTCCACTATCTGGGGGCATTACAAAAGTTAAAGATTGATTCAAAGTACTCAATTCCTCCATTTACCTGAGGGATGGTCTAGGGTTAACTGAAAACGCTAACTATGTATCTGTACTTAACAAGAGTGTACTATTCAGGAGATAGGGGAAGCGCTAAATGAATATATTTTGTCAGTATACACACTGCAAAAAGACAATGTTGTCAAGGAGAATACTGAGAAACAGACTACTAGACCAGATGGGTTGAGGTTCACAAGGAGGAGGCGTTAGAAATTCTGGAAAGTGTGAAAATAGATAAATCCGCTGGGCCGGATGGGATTTATCCTAGGATTCTCTGGGAAAGCCAGGGAGGAGATTGCCAAGCCTTTGGCTTAGATCTTTGTCGCCTTTGCTTACAGGAGTAGTACCAGAAGCTGAGAGGATGGCAAATGTTGTTCCCTTCTTCAAGAAGGGGAGTAGAGACAACCCTGCTAATTATAGAACTGTGAGCCTTACTTCGGTTGTGGGTAAAATGATGGAAAAGGTTATAAGAGAAAGGATTTATAATCATCTCGATGGGAATAAGCTAATTAGGGATAGTCAGCATGGTTTTGTGAAGGGTAGGTCATGCCTCACAAATGTTATTGAGTTCTTTGAGAAGGTGACCAAACAGGTGGATGAGGGTAGAGCGGTTGATGTGGTGTATATGGATTTCAGTAAGGCATTTGATAGGTTCCCCATGATGGGCTACTATACAAAATACGGAGACATGGAATTGAGGGTTATTTAGTTATTTGGATCAGAAATTGGCTAGCTGAAAGAATACAGAGGGTGGCGTTTGATGGGAAATGTTCATCCTGGAGTTCAATTACTAGTGGTGTACTGCAAGGATCAGATTTGGGTCTACTGCTGTTTGTCATTTTTATAAACGACCTGGGATGAGGGCGTAGAAGGATGGGTTAGTAAATTTATGGAAGACACTAAGGTTGGTACAGTTGTGGATAGTGCTGAAGGATGTTGTAAGTTACAGAGGGACATATATAGGCTGCAGAGCTAGGCTGAGAGGTGACAAATGGAGTTTAATGCAGAAAAGTGTGAGATGATGCACTTTAGAAGGAGTAATAGGAATAGAGAGTACTGGGCAAATGGTAAGATTCTTGGCAGTGCAGATGAGCAGAGAGATCTCAGTGTCCATGTACATAGATTCCTGAAAGTTGCCACACAGTTTGATAGGGCTGTTAAGAAGGCATATAGTGTGTTAGTTTTTATTGGTAGAGGGACTGAGTTTTGGAACCATGAGGTCATGCTGCAACTGCATAAAACTCTGGTGCAGCCGCATTTAGAGAATTGCGTACAGTTCTGGTCACCGCATTATAGGAAGGATGTGGAAGTTTTGGAAAGGGTTCAGAGGAGATTTACTAGAATATTGCCTGGTATGGAGGCAAGGTCTTATGAGGAAAGTTTGAGGTGTTAGGCTCTTTTCCTGAGGTCTCACACACAATATGAAATTCACGCCCACCAATTTCTGCAAACAGTTAAAGTTTATTAAAGCTTGTACAAGCTAAGTGACCCCCTTTGATCCTCTTCACAGGCGTGCAAAGTCGAGTCAAAGAGGCCCTGAACAAAGAAAACACATCCCTGTTATACAGGTCATTTGGTCATGCTTACAGATACTCTAGCCACTTGCCCACAGTCATTGAAGACAACTCCCAGTTACTCACAGGTACAATGGTAGGATGAGATCATCTTCTTAGATAATGCTAATGCCCTAATCCTGGGGAATTGTTATGCAGATGGTTTCCTGACTCAGTAATTCCCCAAGACAATGTAGGTGTGACATACCTAGCTTTGGGGGATCGCTAGAAAGTGTTTCTAAATGGAAGAGATTGAACGATAGCTTGATTTGAAAATAGCAGGAGAGTAGTGGCAAATGACTGTCTAAATGGACTGAGGAGTCATCCACATTCTTGCATGAGTGTTGTCTCCACCCAAAGACAGTGACGTTTAACCCTTTAATGTTACATTAATGTCCAGAGAGACACTCCCATTTAATCTTTCAACATTACAGAGGGACTTGAGGCTGCTTTCATCAGAGAGAAGAAGGTTGAGAGGTGACTTAATTGAGACATATAAGATAATCAGAGGGTTAGATCGGGTGGACAGTGAGTGCCTTTTTCCTAGGATGGTGATGGCTAGCATGAGGGGGCATATCTTCAAATTGATTGGTAATAGAAATAAGACAGATGTCAGAGATAGTTTCTTTACTCAAGAGAGTAGTAGGGGCATGGAACACCCTGCCTGCAACAGTTGTAGACTCGCCAACTTTAAGGGTATTTAAATGGTCATTGGATAAGCATATGGATGACAATGGAATAGTGTAGGTTAGATGGGCTTCAGATTGGTTTCACAGGTTGGTGCAACATTGAGGGCTGAAGGGCCTGTACTGCGCTGTAATGTTCTCTGTTCTATATTCTTTCCTGGTTCCCAAATGCCTGCAGAGTTAGTTTAGAGTCTCCCCAATAACACTAGCAAAGCGCCTTACAAGGAACTCAGTCTCTGTCCTGTTCAGGTGCAACCCATTGACTTGTACATTTGCTGTCTTTGCCAGAGCTAGGTACAGCATGCCAGGAATTTGAAGCCTTCCTCCTATACGATCTTTCCAGCCACTAACTCATCTGTCTTATCCTCCAATTTCCCTACTCACTTACACATGGCGCTGGAGTATTTTGGAGATTGCTACTTTTGAAGTGCTGCTTGCTAATTTTTTACATAGCTTCCTAAGTTTTATTGCAGGACCACATCCCCCAATCAGTTTACACTGTTGATATCAATGTGATGATTTGGAGATGCTGGTGTTGGACTGGGGTGTACAAAGTTAAAAATCACACAACACCAGGGACTGTGGACTGTGGACTGTGACCTCTGGATGATCACTCTTACCCCAAAAGAATGTGCCGTTCTGTGACATCCTTGATCCTGGCACCAGGGAGACAACATACCATCCTTAAGTTACTTTTGTGGCCTCAGAAATGCTTGTCTATTCTCCTAACTAATGAATCACCCATCACTACTCCTCTTTCACTCTTCCTCCTTCCCTCCTGGCCTACTTGTTGTGCCATGGTCCTGGCATTAGTTGCAGTCTTCTGAAGAACTATCAACTGCAGCAGTAATCCAGGCAACTCCCAGCCTCATGGATGCACCACAGTGATTCCAGCTACTGCTCACGTTTACGCAGTCAGTAACACTTCCTGTACTTTAATTAGGTAGGAAATCAAGGGTTGTGGGGATAAGAGATGAAGTTAGAGTTTAAGATTATCAAATCAGCCATAATCTCATTGAATAGTGGACCAGACTTGATAGGCTAAATGGCTTACTTCAGTCCCTCGATCCTATGGTCTGTCTTGTGGTCATCTCGGTTATGTGAGGTATCCACGATTCCCCAGGTGTCATAGGATTCAAATTCAACATGGCTGAGCTTCTCTGCCACAACTTAAGCTTACTTTAGCATTTTAAAATATAAACATACGACTAAAGAGTAATGACCTTACAGTTCGCCATTTATGTCACTGTTGATATTTTCTCTTATCAAATTCACATGTAACTTTTCATAGCATGGTTTCCTGGAGGTTAACAAAGACAGAAAAGCCAAAGTAAAAGATTACCTCCCTCCTTTTCTCACACTGAACTCCTTGACTAACCCAGCTTTCCGTGATTCCATTGTCGGCACAAGATTTACAGTCATATCTTTGGTCTGTGCTTCCCTCATAACCTGTTGTTTGGTGAAAGTGAGGGATCATGGTCTTTTCTTCAGAAACTAAGGTGTGGATCAGCTGGTCAAGTTGTGTTCTTACAGATCGATACTTGCATTTGTTCAGCAAATGATATTTGACGTTTTCTTATCCAAATGTCAAAATCCTGCAAGAAAGATGATCAAGATTCAAATCAATCTTCCACATCAATACACATTATGAAACAATAAAGGTTAATATTAATAGATATGAATGATTTATTCAGAATGGATTAGCTCCAGATTCTGCGTATGCTTTTGTAACCAAACTGCCTCAATATAATTTCATGCTGTTAATAAAAGTGTGAAGCAATTTCTTATCCAGATTACAGGTGAATGGGCATGAAGCCAAAATTACTTCATATACTTTAGTGTTCCATTGAGTTCTATATTGTTCCACTTTTTTTTTGTATTCTTACATTCATTAGAAGCTCTCTAACACTCTGGTCAGACCACATTTAGAGTATTGTGTGCAGTCTTGGGCCTCATTTCTCAGGAAAGATGCATTGTACCAGGAATGAACATTTGGGGAACGTTGGAGGACTCTGTGCCTGTATGTACTTCATGGAGTTTAGAAGGGTGAAGGAGGATCTAATTGAAACTTACAGAATACTGAATGACCTGGACAGAATGGACGTTGGGAAGGAATTTCCATTGATAGTAGAGACAAGGAACTGAGGGCACAGCCATAGAGCAAAGGGAAGACCTTTTAGAACAGAGATAAGGAGAACTTCTTCAGCCAGAGAGTGGTTAGTCAATGGAATTTATCGCCACAGAGGGCTATAGAGGCCAGATCATTGAGTGTATTTAAGATTGAGACAGGTAAGTTCTTGATTGTCAAGGGGATCAAGGATGAGAATAGGGTTGAGAAACCTATCAGCCATAATTGAAAGGTAGAGCCAACTCAGTGGATTGAATGGCCTAATTTCCGCTCCAATCTCTTATGGCCTTCTCACCCTAGAGTAAAAAGGACACCTAGCAAGTTTGGAATTGAATTACACTTGCAATTGGCACTCCAAATGCCAATGAAAAGGCCTCCAAATGTAATTGCTTCTTGTGCATTAAAGTGTTGTTTCCATGCAGATGAGTACAAATGACAGCATTTGCTGTCTTGTTTGTTTATCTGGAAAATTAAAACTTTTGCATCAACTACTCAAAACAGGAGCCTTTCAAAGATAGAATCACATACAATGTCAGCTTAGAGCATTCCCCATGCTTGGAGCAAAAATTAATCGTATTAAAATGAGAATTTTGTCAAAACAACGATCAAATATACAATAGGCTGAACATAAATTAATTGAATGTTGTTTGATTCTTTGTTCAATATTGATGAAGAATGTGAAAACAATAGACCCAATCAATGAAATTGGTCCTTTTTAAAAACTACCAATTGTGAAATGGCAAATAGCAATGTTAGAAGTACTTTAAAAATTTTGGCACATGTCAAAACTGAAAAATACAAAGAGCAAGGACAGCAATTCATAGAATCATAGAATCCCTACAGTGCAAAATGAAGGCTATTCAGCCCATCAGGTTCACACCAATATTCCAAAGAACAGCCCAGTCAGACCAAGCCCCCATCTTATCCCTGTAATACCACATTTCCCATGGCTAAACCCTTAGACACTGTGGGCCATTTAGCATGGACAATCCACCGGACCTGCACATCTTTGGACGATGGGAGGAAACTGGAGCACCCGTCTTAAAACCACACAGACACAGGGTGAACATGCAAGACTGGAACGGAACTCAGGTGCCTGGCGCTGTGAGTCAGCAGTGCTAAGATGCACTGTGTCACTGTGCCACCCAAGTCCTCAGGACTCTTCCTGTTCTGTCACCTGCTGCGAAGAAACTAGACATTGTCAATTCCCAAATGAAAGTCAGAGTCGTACCTAGTGACTTCAACGCACTGTTTGGTCCTCCAGGCTGTCAGCAGTAACAATGTCTTGAGGTATTTTCAAGGGCACCAACTGAATGCCGATATGGTATCTGACAACTGCCAGCTTCACAGAACCCCCATGTCACCTCTCTGATTTACTTGCAGGATGCTTCTGTCTCTAAAGATGCACTTCAGGGCACAACAGCAGCTTACATGACAAACACACAGCATGTATTGCAAGCAAACGGCTGTGTCTCAGAGTCTAAAGTGACTGGTCCTCAATGAAGTACATGGAGGTATTCGTCAGTCAGGATGTTGCAACAGTTGATGAAAGACATCCTCAGAGATGAGTTCAGGGGCATTGCCATGCTCAGACATCCAGTCAGGGCCCTGTTGGTCCATGGATCCATGCTTCTGCAGTCTGTGGAGTGGATTGCAGTCAGTCCTTAAATGCGTTGCTGATCACTTCACACAACAGCAATGTTTGAGCCTGGGAGGTATATAACACAGTGAGGCAATGCACAAGCATCTCCAGGTGATCGGGTGTGTCTCCTATATAAGCAAAGGTGCACGGTGGCTCAGTGGACAGTACTGCTGCCGCACAATGCTAGGGACCCGGGTTTGATTCCAGCCTTGGGTGAATGTGCAAACTGTACACAGACATTCTCTATGTCTCCTGTTTCCTCCAACAGTCCAGAGATGTATAGATTAGGTGAATTGGCCATAATAAATGCCCATAGTGTCCAGGGATGTGTAGACCAGCTGGATTAGCCATGGTAAATGCAAGTTCCAAGTTCTGGGTGGGTCCTGTGGCTCCTTAATGACCAATCTGAGAGTTAAGATAAACAGGCATTTGTCAACTACGGGCACTTCCTGCACATGCTGTCCAGTTCCAACACTCAAGGAGGTGATCTGCAGTCAATTATTTCTCTGTCAAATAAAGGCAAGGGGTTCAGAAGAAAGGGGACTTCTGCGTTGGGAAGGAGAGTGGGTGACTGATTCATGGGGATTAGGGACCTTAGCTAGACAGCAGGAGGGATGACAATTTTAAAGAAGGTCAAATGTATATGCAAGGGGGTGTGTTACGGTAAACCATGGATGAGAATTGGGTCATACAGGAGGAGGAGAGATCTTATTCAAAGGTAATGATTGCCCTGGATTCCAGGGATGACAGTCTATGACCAAATCTGGCATGGTCACCTCGTGTCCAGGAGTCTGAGAGAAACATAGGCAGCTGCAGGGTGATATAGACAGATTGGGTAGAGCCCCTCGGGGATATGAAGCCAAAATGGGTTCATGGGAAGGAGACTTGGATGTTTGAGCCCTCACATAAAAGTGGAACCCCTGCAAATTATTTCCTGAGCAGGGCTTGCTTTCACCTTCCATTGTCTTGGAAATTGCAGCTATGCAATGGGAAACAAAATGGCTGCAACTGCACAATAAGTGGATGGGGTAGCTATCTTAACCTGTGAGGGAGAGGGCTATAAATTCCCGTAATATGAGGCCCTGCAAGGGACAACACTATGAACATATATTCATAGAAGAATCCCTAGTGTGCAAAGAGGCCATTCGGCCCATGGAGTCTATACCAACTCTCCAGAGCATCCCACCCAGAACTTGAAACTTGCATTTACCATGGCTAATCCAGCTGGTCTACACATCCCTGGACACTATGGGCATTTATTATGGCCAATTCACCTAATCTATACATCTCTGGACTGTTGGAGGAAACAGGAGACATAGAGAATGTCTGTGTACAGTTTGCACATTCACCCAAGGCTGGAATCAAACCCGGGTCCCTAGCATTGTGCGGCAACAGTACTGTCCACTGGGCCACCGTGCACCTTTGCTTATATAGGAGACACACCCGATCACCTGAAGATGCTTGTGCATTGCCTCACTGTGTTATACACCTCCCAGACTCAAACATTGCTGTTGTGTGAAGTGATCAGCAACGCATTTAAGGCAACTGAGACCACTGTTGCCATATTGAAACTTTTCTAAATGCAACCTTCACATTGCTGACATGTGATACAAACTGATTTGTGAGAGTTATTTCTGAGGGGCCTGACCATGATGACTCCTCTGATTGAATGGACACTGGCACTGAATTTGTCTCCTTGTGGGGATAGAGCACCTGGGGTGAGGTCAAGGTGGCCCACCCCTTATGTCACCTTACCATTAGTGCTAAGGATCAAAGACTAAGGCAATGAAGTGCAGGTCTGTGCACGAATCCAGTAGACCCTGGTAATCTCCATGGCAATCACAAAACTGTCCATGGAGGCAACCAGATGATTGCATGCTTGCAGCAACCTGTTCCACATAGTGTAACTGTAGCCTCTGGGCTGTGAGGGCCATTGCCTTCCACAAACCTGTATGTTGCCCCTGTGTTGTCTTGTGCATATGCATTGAGTCCCTGATTGCTAACGATATGGGGTCCTCCTCCCTGAGCCTGAGTAGGTACCTAGTCCCCAGCTGTCCTTTGTCTGCCAGCAGCCAGTGGTATTCCTTCCTTGACCAGCTGCAGAGATATGCTGGCGATGTGCTCACCACTTGTGCTCCTGTCTTGAGTCTGGCTAATGTACCCTCAGTGTCAGCATCTGAGCTAGTGGGGTGTAAAAGGCAGCCTCTCTGATGCTTCATCTGGGGCCTCTGAACTCTCTTCTTGAGAACTGCTATTGGGGATTACTTGACCACCCAGGTGGCCTGCTTGACCACCCAGACATGGACACTCGACTTATACCTGCAAGCCACAGAAGAGAAAAGGCATCAGGGTCAAGAGTTTTTGTGTGTAATAAATGAGTGACCAATGAGATTCATGTGAGAGTTGGTCCTGGTCTCCTGAGATGACTTGGATTCCGTCCACTTGTTGGGCACCCCACTAACCACCTGGGTCTTCCTGCCCTATTGTGGGCTGTAATTTTCCTGGAATCAGAGAGAGTAGGGAATGAGTGAGATGGAAGTGGGTGGCACAGCCATTTGTTCGTGTGCATGGGGAAGAAAGTGTCCTGAATGTATGAGAAGGCCGGGTTGAGGGCATGCAGTGTTAGTCTGGGAGGTTTGGTGGCAGTGGTGTGGGTGAAGCAAGTGAGGCTAAATGTCGCATGCATCAGCAAGAGTGGTAGAACCTTGGTGGTGGATGGAGAGGATAGTGAGGACAGGACAAGTTGTGGTACTAGAGAGAACATGGTGGCAATTGCCCTGGAGGAGTGGTTAATGTAATGGACATTTTGACGGCACTGCTGGACTTTCCTTCTGACAATTCAGGTTGCACTGACCTGGGTGGCAACCTCTGACCAGATTGGCAGGGTCTTATGATGTGGCTCCCTCTGCTGGTCCTGCAAGAAGAGGACATCCTTCCTCTACACCACCCCATTGACCAGAACATCCAGCTCCCTGCCTGCAAAACACAATGCCAATTTTCCTTTGTTTGACATGTCTGGGGAAAGTATTATGAATGATGCAGGGTCGTTTCAGAATGCCAGTGCTAATTGGGGTGCACAAAAACATTTTAAAAAACAGTTGGAGGCACCAGGGATGACAATCCATTTCATGATATACAGTTACGCTAGTGGGTGGCACGGTGGCACAGTGGTTAGCACTGCTGCCTCACAGCGCCAGAGATCCAGGTTCAGTTCCCGCCTCAGGCAACTCTCTGTGTGGAGTTTGCACGTTCTCCCCGTGTCTGCATGGGTTTCCTCCGGGTGCTCCGGTTTCCTCCCACAGTCCAAAGATGTGCAGGTCAGGTGAATTGGCCATGCTAAATTGCCCGTAGTGTTAGGTAAGGGGTAGATGTAGGGGTATGGGTGGGTTGTGCTTCGGCGGGTGCGGTGTGGACTTGTTGGGCAGAAGGGCCTGTTTCCACACTGTAAGTAATCTAATCTAATCTGTAAGTAATCTAATAACAACTGGGTAGAATTGGTGAGTATCAGACAAGTTGGGCACTATAGGGGCATGACAGGTAGTTAATGAGGCGAGTATGGGATGATGTGGTGAGAAGTCTTGCTCGGCCTCAAGGTGAACAAACCATGAAACATGACAAAATTGACACAGTCAAAATTTTGTAACATTCAGCCCATAATCACTGTGTTGGCCGTGCCACTTATGTTTCCATAGGCAACTGACCTGACAAAGTCATTAATGCCAGTCTACTTCTCTTGCCAGCTGCTAGTGTTGTGAGGGAGGAATGGAGTAAGCTACGTTCAAGGAAGTTGTGACCATTGTGCCCTTCCTGGATTTACAAGAGGTTTTTTTTGTGCAAAATAAAGAAAATATAAAGATTACTCTGAATTGGCAGATACACAGATTACTGGTGAAAAAACAAGTGAGGTAGGTCCATTGCTTGCCTGCGCATTTGTTGACCAATCATTCAATGGAGTCTCACTGCAAATAAATACGCCCTCAGTTAATTGGCCAACTCTATCCTTAAACCTACCTGGAGTGACTTAACAACTGCCTCCTCACCCCCTAAATTTAGTAGTATCACGAACAACTGTACAGGCATTTCTGCTTGACTCCCTCAGGCATAACATATGCCAGTTGATATATTATGGTTACAAAAATATTATTTGCATGCACAAAATGAAAAATGTATAGCATAATATGTGTATATATTATTCACACACTATATATATCCTTATATACCATTATGTCTTTTTTGTTCTCTGGATAAAGTTCTTCTGAACTTTTAAAAAAATCAACAAATTCAAGACATGACACTAAAATCAATTTGTTTTAAAAAATCATATCATCTATCAACATTTTTTATAAGGCTGGCAACAAGAGAAGTGGAACCTTTTCACATCCATAAGTGTTTTTTTAATTCATTCATGGGATGTAGGTGTCGCTGGCTGGGCCAGCATTTATTGCTCATCCCCAATTGCCCTTGAGAAGGTGGTGATGAGCCACCTTCTTGAACTATGACGGGGCATGTGTGTGCAGATGTCTTTCCAGGCAGGCAGAATCTAAGTTGTAGACTTCGATAGATCATGTTGATCTGATTTTTTAATTTGTTTTCCAGATTCTTATATTTTTTAATGTACAATGATGTATAAATGTGCAAGTGCTTTATGAAACACTACAAGTAACTTTTAGTCAGTGATACAGTGTAGTATTGTGTTTACAGCATTGTAAATTCCTGCAAATATTTTCCCATAGAAGCCAGTTCCTCTTTGGCTGGAGCTTCAGTCATTGAATTGGGCTTTGTTCACTTCACTTTTTATTTTTCTGATAATGCTTTTGTTCCTCCCAACTGGCTACAGTCCATATAGATCTTGGTAAAATCCTTCCTTTCTTCTATTTGGGTCCACCCTGAGCTAAACTTTAATCAGTGTTCCCAGGCTGAACTGATATGTCGAGAGTAATTCTCAGCTAGCTCTGACCCCACATGCACTGTACTGCAGTCTACTCAATCTTTCAAAGCCAATTCAAATCCAACCTGAATTGTCTCCATCCTGATTGATTCATGGCAGGTTCACCCTCCACTCTAAGCATCTGATCACCCCATAATGGTTTCCTAAGGCCATTTTATTTGGAGATTTCTCAAACTGGTTACAAAGTTTGATGCTTCTTCTATATTTGACAGTGGTACTTATAATACTGGAAAATTAATCAGGCTTGCTATGGGCAGCGCTGTGGCACAGTAGTTAGCACTGCTACCTCACTAGTGCCAGGGACCCGGATTCGATCCCAGCCTCGGATGACTGTTTGTGTGGAGTTTGTAGATTCTCTGTATCTGTGTGGGTTTCCTCTGGGTGCTCCAGTTTCCTCCCACAGTCCAAAGATGTGCAGGTTGGGTAGATTGGCCATGCTAAATTGCCAATGTTGTCTAGGGATGTGTAAGTTAGGTGATTAGCCTTGAGAAATGCAGTGTAACAGTGAGATGGTAGGGATGGTGGGTCTGGGTGGGATGCGTTTTGGAGGGTCAGTGTGGAATCAATGGGCTGAATGGCCTGTTCCACACTGTAGGAATTTCTGTGATTCTATGAAATAAGATAATGAGGACATGGCCAGAGAGAAGGCTGAGGTCACACAGTAGGTTTATGACATGGATTGAAAGCAAGGGATTGTTGAGTAGAAATGGAGGGAATTATGTGTGAACAGGAATAAGAGGAAGAGTCAAGTAGTTTAGTGAGGGACAGAAAAATATGTTCCAGCATCATTCAACTTATCTAAGGAGGTAAAATGTTGGGTTTTTGTTGTTCAGGCTTTGCCCAAAAATGATGTTGAATAGTTAGAGTATTTTGATGACATTTCCATTCCTGACGATATCATACTAAGCAGCTCCAAAGAGGTGAGAATTTTATTTTATTGAAATTGTTATGATCTGGAGTACGCTGACTGAGTGTTGAAAACAGACTCAAAATAGTTGGACCTGTCAAGAGGCAGTTGAAAGTGTATTCAAAAGAAATATTTTCATGGTTATGACCTCCTCCAGTGCTACAAGAAACAAGGGCTTGCAATACATATTACAACTTTGTTCAGAGCTGGCACAGATACAATGGGCCAAATGGCCTCCTTAAGAGCTATAATCTTCTTGGAGAAAAGATAGCTGAAAATATATATAAAGAAAATATTTATTTCAAGGTTCAATTAGGTTCCGATGGTCACAACAGTTTCTAAGACATGCTATGGTCACGTTTGACTATATTCCGATTCCTCTAGCACATCGTTCACCATCTGGGAGCAGTTTCTTGGTTCTTTCAGCTCCACCTTTCTCGAGTATGGCTTTGCTTTGTTCTAGGCTAGTATTTGTTCTGTTAATTTGTTTTTCCATTTATAAAACTGGGCTAATGATTGGCCCTGGGATTAAAAAATAGATCTTGCATTCTGTCGTGCAATTTCAGTTCTTCTAATCCCATAGACTGCTCAGTGGATCAAACTTTGTGCTCACCTCCATGTGTTCCTGCACAAAACCAAGATACCATAATTTCTTTTAATGAGCCTGTACTTTCTGTACTCCTACATTCCCTGTCTCACTCGAGTGTTCTTGCACCTATCTACGATGCTACTCCTAATATGTCCATGTCCAAATTCATCCTACTCCTCCTATATTATAATAGACTAATGTGTTCCCACTCTGCAGTGTTCCTAGCCCTCATTCTGCAGCTTTCACCTCTTGCTGAACTAAGATCTGCTCCTGGCTTGCCCTCAGTCTCAAGCCCCCTACTGTTATCGGATACCTAGCTCCTTTCACTTGCTGTTTGAAACCATCCATGCTCCAAAATAACTCAATCAGTCCACCCACTGCTCACCCAATGCCCATATGCACCAATATTCCTAAGCAAGATTTACCCATATAATCCTATGCATCAGTAATGGGAAAGATAGGAATTGTTAACAAGATCCTTTTAACAAATCCCATCTGTCAAATGTAGGCTATGAACGACCACACTGAGAATGGTCTTTTCTAAACAAGTTTAGGAGTAGACAATGTCCCTGCAAACCAAAGCTCCAGTGCTGGTTCCACAGTGCAAACCTCCCATGCACTTGTGGAGACACATCAGTAATATTGCACATTTCTGAGAAGTGACCTCTCTACAAATTAATTACCTTAACACAGCAAATATGGAGGTGATCATTTGGACATTCACTAACTTGAAAAACAAATGCAACATCTGCAATACCATAAAACAAAACTGTGGTAGAAGCTGAACATATACTTACATCCTTGCAAGAGGATTTGCAGTAGGGTTAAAATCAACAAGGTAAAAACAATGACTGCAGATGCTGAAAATCAAATACTGGATTAGTGGTGCTGGAAGAGCACAGCAGTTCAGGCAGCATCCAACGAGCAGCGAAATCAACGTTTCGGGCAAAAGCCCTAATAGTGAACAGGATAAGTGATTTTAGACTCTCCAGCTAGCAAAAAAAATTATTCTCCCCAATAATCTCTCCCAACCACCAGCTGTAAAGCAATATATTTTTCATACGATCCACTGATGTGCTCCAAACTTAAGTGATGGGCATTTTTATTTAGTTCAGGGACATGGGTTTCACTAGCTGGGCAGCATTTATAGCTTGTCACTAGTTGCCCTTAAAGGTGGTGGTGAGCTGCCTTCTTGAGTCTTTGCAGTCCATGTGCCTCAGGTAGACACACAATGTAATTAAGGAGGGAGCTCTGGGACTTTGACCCAGTAACAGTGAAGGAACCTGATGTATTTTCAAGTCAGAATGATGAATGGCTCAGAAAGGAACTTTCAGATGGTGGTGCTCCCATTATCTACTCTTTGTTTTGCAAGATCGTAATGGTCATGGATTCAGATGGTGTTTTCCAAGGATCTTTGGTGAATCTTTGCAAGCACCTTGTAGCGGATACACACTGCTACTACTGAGCACCGGGGTGGTGAAAGGATTAAATGTTTATGGATGTGGTGCCAATGAAGTGGGCTGCTTTATCCTGGATGGTGTCAAGCTTCAAGTATTGTTGGAGCAGTACTCATCCAGGCAAGTAGGAAGTATTCCATCACACACCTGACATGTGCCTTGCAGATAGTGGACAGGCTTTGGGGAGTCGGGAGGTGGGTTATTTACTGCAGGATTCCTCGCTTTTGACCTGCTCTTTGTAGCCACTGTATTTATATGGCTAGCAGTTCAACTTCCCCAGCGTTGATAATGGGGATTTCAGTTGTGGTTATGTCATTGAATGTCAATGGTCGATGGGAAGATTCTCTCTTTTGAGATGGTTATTGCATATTATTTATGTGATGTGAATGTTACTTGCCACTTTCAGTCCAAGCCTGGATATTGTCGAGGTTTTGCTGCACATAAACATGCACTGCTTCAGTATCTTATGAATCATGAAAGGCAATCATTGGTGGACACCCTCACTTCTGACCTTATGATGGAAGGGAGGATACTGATGAAGCAGCTAGAGGTGGTTGGGCCCAGGACTCCATCCTGAAGAACTTCCGCAGAATTGTTCTGAAGTTGAGATGACTGACCTTCATCAACAACAACCATCTTTCTTTGTGCCAGACATGATTCCATTGAACAGGGAGTTTCTCCCTGAATGCCGTTGACTCCAGTTTTGCAAGGGTTGCTCAATGCCACACACAGTCAAATGCAGCTTTGATATCAAGGACTATCCCTGCCTCCTTACTTCTGAAATTCAGCACTTTTGTCCATGCTTGAACCAGGGCTGTAATGAGGTCAGGAGCCAACCTGTGAGCAAGTGTTGCTTGATGGCACTTTTGAAATCACTTTCCATCACTTTGAGGATCAAGAATAGACTGATGAGGCAGTAATTGGCTGGTTGGATTTGTCCTACTTTTTGTGTACGGGAAATCCCTGGGCAATTTTTCCATTTTGCCAAGTACATGCCAGTGTTATAGTTGTATTGGAACAGCTTTGCTAGGGATGTGGCACGTTCTGCAGCAAAATCTCCAGTACTATTGCTGGAATGTTGTCAGGGCCCACAACCTTTGCAGTATCCAGTGCCTCCAACCATTTCTTGATGAACTGAATCAAATTGGTTAAAAGCTGGTTTCTATGATGCTGGGGACTGTAGAGGAGTCAAGATGGATCATCTACTTGGCACTGCTGTCTGAAGATTATTATGAATGCAAATTTTGAGAAGATTTGTAGCTCAAGTTGAGGTTCAGGTTATAAGTTTGCTCGCTGAGCTGGTAGGTTTGTTCTCAGATGTTTCGTCACCATGCTAGTTAACATGATTAGTGAGCTTCCGTTGAAGTGCTGGTGTTCTGTCCCGCTTTCTGTTTATGTGTGTTGGTCTGTTAAGGTGAGTGATATCATTTCCGGCTCTTTTTCTGAGAGGTTGTAAATGGGGTCCAAATTGGTGTGTTTATTGATGGAGTTCTGGTTTGAATGCCAGGCCTCTAGGAATTCTGTGCAGTCCTTGCAGGGTATTTTGAATGTAACAACAACAAATTCCCCTTCCTAGATGTCACAATAGAATGAACAGTCAATGGAGAGCTGCAGACCAGCATCTACAGGAAAGCAACACACACACAGACCAGATACTCAACTACAGGAGTAATCATCACAACACCCACAAATGGAGCTGCATCAGGACATTATATAAATGAACCACAACACACTGTAACATCCAAGAACTACGAGCAGAAGAAAAATACCTATACAGCGTATTCAAGAACAACGGGTACCCAATAAACACAGTCTGCCAATTCTTCAACAACAAACCCAAACAAGAAAACACAACATGCCCAGAGACTGAAGCCACACTACCATACATCAAAGACATCTCTGAGATGTCGACCAGACTACTCTGACCTCTTGGCATCAAGGTAGCCCACAAACCTACCAACACACTGAAACAGCTCCTGATGAAACTAAAGGACCCTGCACCAACAATCAGTAAAACGAATGTCATTTACAAAATACCCTGCAAAGACTGCAACAAACACTACCTCAGACAAACAGGCAGAAAACTAGTCACCAGGATACATGAGCACCTATGAGCCATCAAAAGACATGATCTACTATCACTAGTATCCTTGCACACAGATGAAGAAGGACACCACTTCAACTGGGACAATACATCCATCCTCAGACAGGCTAAACAGAGACATGCACAGGAATTCCAAGAGGTCTGACATTCAAACCGGAACTCCATCAATAAACAGATCAATTTTGACCCCATTTGCCAACCTCTGATAAAAAGAACCAGAAATGATATCACCCACCTTGACAGACCAAGACACACAAATAGAAAGTGGGACAGAACACCAGCGCTTCAGCGGAGGCTCACTGATGATGTTCCCATGCTAGGTAACGAAACATCTTAGAACAAACCTACCAGCTCAGCAAGCAAACTTACAACCACTATTGTGAATGCTTTCGGCCTTATCTTTTGCACTGATGTGCTGAGCTCCCCCATCATTGAGGATGGAGTTATTTGTGGAGTTGCCACCTCCAGTGAGTTGTTTAATTGTCCACCATTCATAACTAGATAGAGCAGTTCTGCAGAGCTTCGATCTGATCTTTTGGTTGTAGAGTCACTTAGCGCTGCCTTTCACTTGCTTCTAATGCTGTTTGGCAAGCAAGTACTCCTAACTTGTAAATTCACCAGGGCAACACTTCATTTTTAAGTGCATTTGTGTGTTGCTCCCGCCATGACGTCTTCACTCTTTTTATGGCATAAACCATATGATCGCAGTGGCATTGGAAAAGGAGAAAAATAGTGAAGAGGAAAAGTCAATTAAAAATGAGTTTTCAATCTAATGGACATCACAATGAGAAAGTTTTATGAAAGTTAGAGGAGAGCAAAGAGGATGCAAAAAAGTAGTGGACATCCACTCCAAGCATGACATAAATAGAACTGAGATTTGGAAACAAGCAGAGCTCAATTGTTGAATTAAGTTAAAAATCACACTACGCCAGATTATAGTCCAACAGCTTTATTTGGAAGTACCAGCTGTCAGAGCGCTACTCCTTCATCAGGTAACTAGTGGGACTGGATCATAAGACACAGAATTCATAGCAAAAGATCACAGTGTCGTGCAATTAAAATATTCAGTATATCGTTTTAATTGCAAGACACTGTGATCGTCTGCTATAAGTTTTGTGTCTTGCGAGCCTGCTCCACTAGTTACCTGAAGGAGCAGCGCTTTGAAAGCTCTGCTTCCAAACAAACCTGTGCTGTTTGACTTTTTAAACTTTGTCCACCCTATCCACAACATTGTTGAATTAGGCCGAGAATTCAGGGTTAAAATTGATCATCATGTGGAGGGAAATTTCTGGACAGTTATTTCCTTCCTACTCCTCCCTAGAGTGAGTTGCATGTGACACAACCTGAGCCATGTCTGCTTTGGAATTCAGTTATTTATGTCAGCCAGAGGATTCCCCCAGTATTGTCCTATAGAGGTATCTGGAAGCAGGAATCCAAATATATCCAATGATAATGGCTCCCAGCTGCTACTGGCTGTTGGGAAAGAACAGAAGTCAAGAAGCCACAGCCTGATTCTTTCTTGTAATTATGTAAAAGCTTACCTGCATCCTGCACTCAGGTCCTGCAAAATATACATGCCTGTGCACAAGATTCTATCTGTTTTGAGGCAAATAGTAAGATGTGACAGAGTCCCGTTTTAGCTGTTACATTGTACTTCCATTTTATGATATTCCTTAAGCTCCACTTCCATTCCATGAACAATAAAATCCAATATGTCAGATTATTTAGCTCTGCAGAACTAAACTTCACAGATTGCGTGGCAAAAGAAAATCAATCTTTTATTTTGCTGATGTACATTTACACCGTGCTACCTGACATTATGGTCATGTTATTCTGAATGTTTCAAATAATTGTGAGCTGTGGTAAAAGAGATCAGCAAATCTTTATAACGTTTTGGGATAATAATCCAGTCAGTACATTTGAAAGTGTAAAAGCTATACTTTTAAAAAAATTCTCATTTCTGACCCATAGGTGCATCTGGCAATATGGAAATTTGCCTCCTTAAATAGCTATTACATTCTGATTGACGTCACAGCATAGTTTAGATGCTTCCTCATAGGAAGTCTATTAACACATAAGTGTACAAAAAGGGAGGAAAAGGAAATGGCACGGCTATGAACAAGAATTTCCAATGCTTTCTCCACCCCAGCCACTTAATTCCCCTGGAGAGGTGAAAATGAGAAGATTAAAGAAAAAGGTCTGGTAAATTTATGAAATGTTCTGGAAATTACTCTGACTTCGTGAAAATGTTTCCCACTACACTACTAGTTGTACAGCATAAAACCTACTCTCTCATAAAATGCTTTCGAAGATTTAAATGAAATTTATGCTTAAATGTTGTTTGGAACAACCTGTTCACTATGAATACTTCCTCACACCAAATCTAATATTGTTGATGCATTTTATATGCAAGCTTTCTAATTTAAAAAAAACACCCTCTATAATAACTTAGCACGATTTTTATCCTTTCTATTTATAAATGCCTCAAACAAGTCTTCATTGAATAGTTTCATACAACCTGTTTTTGCAATAAAACCGAAAATACCATTTTTTAAAAAGCCTTTTATGAAGCTAAGCAGCTGCTTCTGTAGAGATTTTCCAACAATATCCACAATTACGCTCAGTTTTTATCTTATGATATTTTTATTTGAACAATGTACTAGATTCCAAACTTGCTATGCATTACTCAAGACAACAAGAAAAGAAGTTGAAGAAATGCTTCAAAGGTTCAACAACTCATCTAAGTGCTATTTATGTCTGGCTTCAAACAGTCTGGAATAATATCCTACCGGGTTTGGATCTATGAAAATTTTGTAGATGCTGGAAATGTCCCACCAACTGCCAATGTGATAAAAAATACAGTTCAAGAAAGGAGATTGACAGCAAATAGCAAATTATAGGCCAGTCAGCCTAGTTCGTGCCATTCGGAAAATGCTTCAATTAATTTGAAAGGAAGTAGTACCTTCCAAACCCATGACCACGTCCATCTAGAACAAGGGCAGCAGTTACTACCAAAATCCCCTCCAAGCCACTCACATTTGGAAATATATCGTGGTTCCTTCACCAAGGTCAGAGTCCTGGAATTCCCTCTGTAATTTCATTGTGGATCAATCCACAGCAGGTGGACTGCAGTATTTCAAGAAGGCAGCTTACCACATCTTCCCAAGGGCAACTAGGGACAGGTAATAAATGCTGGCCAGCCAGCAATGCCCACATCCCACAAAATAGTTTTTTTTTAAAAAGCAGAGCATTTAGAAAATCATAATGCAACTCAGCAAAGCCAGTCTGATATTATGAATGGAAAATAATGTCTAATGAATTTATGAGAGTTCTTTGAGATTGTAAATGGAAAGTGCACTGGCAGATAAAGAGAAATATGCAGGTGTGCCACATTTGGATTTCTAAAAGCATTTGATAAAGACCCACAGCTCATTGTGTTGTGGGTAATTCGCATGGACAGAGGGATGGCTAACAAGAAATAGTGAGCCAGATAGTGGAGTGATGTAGTGCTGGGGCTTCAACTATTCACAATCTATTTTAATAACTTGGATAAAGGACTTGAACATACACATAAATAAATGGCAAGAGTAGGCCACTTGGCCCTTCAAGCCTGCTCTGCCATTCTGTAAAATCATGACTGATTTGATTATTAACGCCAACTCTAGCTTCTGATATTGCCCATCCCTGATAGATTTTTAATTACCAAGGGAATGAGAAATCTATCAACCTCTTCCTTAAAAAAATTTAAAGATTCTGCATCCACTGCCTTTTGGAGAGGGCAAATCTAAACACACTCAATCCTCTGACAGAATAAATGTTTCCTCATTTCTGCTCTAAATGGATGATCCCTTATTTTAAACTATGACCCAAGTCCTAGTATATCATAGCCTTCTTTCCATCATTCTTTAATAGAATGTGGGCACTATTGGCAAAGTCAGAATTCATTGCCCATCCCTAAATGTATTTGAACAAAGTACTTTGCTGGGCCATTTGGAGAGCAGTTAAGAGTCAATCATTTTGCTCTGTGTTGGTCTAGACTAGCATGTGGCCAGATCAAGAAAGGTTGGCAGATTTCCACCTCTAAAGGACATTAATGAAGCATATGATTTTTAAAAACACACAGCGATAGTTTTGTGGTCACCATTTTAATGACAAGCTTTAAATTCAAATTATTAATTGAATTTAGATTCCATCAGCTGCCATAATTCCATATCCATAGAGTATTAGCCACGGCTTCTGGATTACTAGTTTGGTGATATTACCATTACACCACCTTAGATTCTCCCAATTTTGCTTACAATACAAAGATGGGTAGAAAAGGAAAACACACATGGAATCTACAAAGGAATAAGGACAGGATTAATAAAATGGCCTAGTGATATTATCACTAGACTATTAATCTATGGATTCTGGGAGCCAGTTTCAAATCCTGCCAAGGCAGCTGGTGGAACTTGAATCCAATAAATATTTGGAATTAGGAGTCTAATGATGACCATGTTGTGTAGTGATAACTGTTGATGATTGTCAGGGAAAAACCCATCTGATTCATTAATGTCTTTTAGGGAAGAAAATTGCCATCCTTACCGGTCTGGCCTACATGTGACTCCAGACGCACAGCAAGGTGGTTGACACTTCACTGTACTCTAGGTAATTAACAATGGGTAATAAATGCTGGTTTGGCCAGTGACATCCATAACCCACGAATGATTAAAAAAAACATAAGTGGGAACACATTGGCAGATCAAGTATAATATGAGAAAATATTAGGTTATCCACTTCAGTTGGAAGACTAGCAAAGTGGGATATTTAAATGGAAAGACACTGCCAAATGGTGCACAGTAAAGGAGTCTAAGGGGTTCTTGTACGTGAATTATTAAAATATTAATATTCAGGTATAGAAAGTAGTTGGGAAGTAAAATGAAATTTTGGCCTTTATTGCTAGGTGAAAGGAGTATAAAAATTAGGAAGCCTTTTGTAGTAATTGGAACCATGCCCAGGTGGATTGGCCCAGGTTAACAACCCCAATCAGGGAGCCCTGGCTGGCAGATATAAACAAGAGATTTAGAAGGTCTCATCAGTCTAGGGATTGGCTTTGTGCTGGCTGCTCAGAGCCCATGTACTGTGCACATGTAAATAAAGTGTGACTTCGTGATGGGGTACTGGTCTCTGCAGTTATTTCAACTTTTTAACCTGTGAAGGGTGTTGGTGAGACAATTGTATCTCCTTACTTAATTTCATTGAATCACAATTCAGGAAAGGTTCTCTCGATTTATTACTAAATGAAGGGGTTATCTTATGATGAAAGGTTGAGCAAGTCACGCCTATATTCATTGAAATTCGGAAGAATGAGAGATGATCTTATTGAAGCACATAAGATTCTGAGGGGAATTAACAGTTCAGATGCTGAGAGGACATTTCCCTAAAGGGGAATCTAGAACCAAGCTTAATAGTTTTACAATCATCTTTTCTTTAATATGGAGATACAAAAGCATTTCTTCTTTCAAAGTGAGAAGTGTAGGCCAAATCATTGATCATATTCAAGGTTGAACGAGAGAAATATTTACAGGGAGTCAAAGGTAATTGGGTGGGTGGGTGTGTACGTGTGTGTGAAAAGACAGGATATTAGAGTTAGAGTCGCAATCAGATCTGTAAGGTCTTATTAAATGATAGAACAAGTTGCAGGGGTCACATTGTCTATTCATGCTCCTATTTGTTTAGTTCTTACTCGCATTCAAATAATGTGAGAAGGCATCTCATTGAACCTTGCATCACTTGGTTTATGTGAACTTGGAACTCAGATCAGGGTCCATGTGAAATGTAATATCTCTTTTTCATCATTGCAAATTGAAACCACTTCACCTTTACAGGAAAATAGTAAGAAAGCTGAAACTTTATTTACATATTTACACCAGGTTTCTCTTGGAGAGGTTACTGATAAATCTGTTAGGATTATTTTGAGGTGGTAACAAGCAAGTTAGACAAAGGAAAGCCAGTGGATGTGATCAGTTTGGATTTCTAGAAGACTTTTGACAGTTGAGAAAGCTGCTAAATAAGATAAGAGCCAATAGTGTTTTGGACAAGTTACTGGCATGGATAGAGGACTGGCTAATTGGCAGAAGGCAGAGAGTAAGGATAAGGGTTTTTTTTCTCAGAATGGTAGTTGGTGACTAGTGGAATTCCACAGGGGTCCAGCTTGGGACTACAACTATTCATGTTATATATAAATGAACTGAACGAAGGAACATCATATTGTCTGTAAATTTAGCAACAATGTTAGGTGGAGGCATAGGTAGTGTTGAGGAAAAAGGGAGGCTACACAAGGACTTGGACATGATAGAGTGGGAAAAGTAGCAGTAGATGGAACACAATGTGGGAAAGTGTGAGGTTATGCAATTTGGTAGGGACTATAGTGGTGTAGACCATTTTCTAAATGGAGAAAGGCTTTGGAAATCTGAAGTCTTAGTTCAGGATTCTCTTAAGATTAACATGCAGGTTCAATTGTCAGTTACAAAGGCAAATGCAGTGTAAACATTCATTTTACAAGGGCTAGAATGAACAGTAGAGATGTACTGCTGGGGCTGTATAAGGCTCTGGTCAGACTGCATTTGGAATATCGTGAGCAGTCTTGGGCTACATATCTAAGGAAGGATGTGCTGGAGTTGGAAGGGGTCCACAGGTTTACAAGAATGATCCTGTGGATGAAAAGCTTGTCCTATGAGGAACAGTTAAGGACTCTGGGTCTGCACTCGATGGGGTTTGGAAGGATGAGGGTGGATATGATTGAAACTTACACAATGGTAGGAGACCTGGATACAGTGGAGGTGGAGAAGATGTTTCCACTGGTAGAAAAGACTAGGACCTGAGGGCACAGCCTCAGAGTTTAGGGATGACCTTTGGAATTGAGGTGAGGAAGAAATTCTTCAGTTGGACAATGGTTAATCTGAGGAATTCACTGCCAGAAATACTGTGGAGGCCAAGTTACTTAATGTGTTTAAGAAGAGCAGAGATTCTTGATTGGTAAGGGAATCAAAGGTTATGAGAAGGCAAAAGAATGGAGTTGAAAGACTTATCAGTCATGATTAAATGGTAGAGCAGACTTGATGGGCGAAATGACCTAATTCTGCTCTTGTGTTATGATCTAATGGTCTTAACACAGGAATAAGAACAGAATAAGAACGGACCATTCAGCCCGTTGAGCCTAATCTACCAGTTCGATCATTATTCATATGTAACTTGACAAGAGCAACACTGGCTTATTCTGCACATCTGCAACTCTGTGAACAATATCTTATATTTCTGATTCTGGTTTAACAAGTTAAATTTTGTTGCTCATTAAAAGTGAAGTGGAATTTAAAATTGAGATGCTTTGTTATGGTTGGGTACTGTATTGGTGAGGTTACATGTGGACTACTGCGCACAGTTTTGGTCTCTTTCTAAGAAACTATGTATATACATCAGAGGTAGGTCAGCGAAGGTTCACATGACTGATACCTGGAATGGGGAAGCTCAGTTATGAGTAAGGGTTGACAATTTGGAAGTTTAGAAGGATGAGAGGTAGACATATTGAAACAGTATTTTGAGGGGATTTGACATAGTGGATGTAGAAAGAATATTTCCTTTATCAGGGAACCTAGAATGAGGGAACAGTTTATAAATAAGGGGTAAACCATCTAACACAGATGAACAGAATGCTTTTCTCTTGGAGGATTAAGAGTCTTTGAAACTTTCTTCCCCAGAGTGATGGAGGCAGCATCATTGAATATTTTTAAGGCAGAGTTAGATAAATTCTTCACAAGCAAGGGAATGAAAGATGATAGAGAAGGTAGGAAAATTAAGGGGTCATGGCGAGTGCAGCCGTGATCTTATTAAGTGGTGCAACATGCTCAAAGGGGACAAATCAATTTTGTATTTTTTTCAAGTTTATTAATTTTATACAAATATGTTCCTGTAACATATTTCTAAATTATCAAAATTACTTACATCTGACTATTGTAAAATACCTACATCTAACCTTCTCTGTATTATTCATACAAATGGAATGCAAACTGGTTTCTTGGAGGTTCTGTTTGAGAGTTAAACCTTCAGGTTGTGAAATTGTTCTTTCTTTTTATCTCTCTCCAATATACCAATATACTTTTGAAGGTAGGTTGACCAAAGTAAGACAATATTTTAAATGTGAATTTATTAATTCATTATACAGTCTTAACAGTCTAAATAATCCATTCCTTTGAGATCAAAGTATCTGAGTGATGTTATTGATAACAAAGTTGTATTTCCATTTCTATCTCAGTCTTCTACTCCATCACACGCATAGCTAGCATGAAAGTAATGAGTAATAAGCTGTTGGAGTGCTCTCTTGAAGAGCATACATTCTTCTTTTAATTTTATCCATTTAATAACTTGATGCCTGACACAAAATCAGCTTAGAATTTCACTCGTCACTTCAGGTTACTTGTAAAACAAACTTTGAAGCAAATAAGTAAACACATTTTCTTTGAGCTGTGAAGTTAAACTCAACAAATAGATTTCAAAACCTTCATCTCATTTTCTTCCACTAATTTTAACATTCATTTTAAGAGCTAAGGTCAAACATAGCAGCACATTGCAAACTGTCATTTTTATTTATAGATCCATTCAAATAATAACATGGCATTTTCAATTTTCTAAGATCCATTGTTCTAATCTAATCTGTTGAAAAGTAATTTTGAAGGTTTGGAATGTACTTTCCAAATCAGGATTGCATTTAATATGTAATAATAAACTCCATAGTAAATGCTGAAAATACTGGGAATGCATTTTTCTTCAAGGCTTAATCTATCAAAGTAAATATATTCATAAATAATCATCAGATTTTTTAAACATTTCTAAGTACCCTAGTATGTTTTATCTAAGTTTCAAAGGGAAAGGTTAAATCTGTATGCTGAAACCCCAAACGAACACATTAATTTACCTGAAGGATGTAGTATGGAATGTTAAACAACATGCTTTGTAAAATATATTGCATTCATCACAACAAAGCAAAGTCTATAATTATAAGTCAGGTAGGCTCATTTTGAACAGATATTTATGCATATTTAAGGATGATATACCATACAGTATAATGAATTTTTTGTGATTCACCATATAAAATAACCTAAAACTCTGATAGTACATTTTGTGGAACAAATATTCATAATGATGTCAAGGTCACATTTAAACAAGTGGGCATTGAGAAGCCCCAGCAAAACTGGAGTCAGTGGGAATTGAGGGGAAAGGTCTCCATTGGTTGGAGCCATATCTCGCACAAAGGAAGATGCTTGTGGTTGTTGATCAGTCATCTCCATTCTAGGACACTCCTGCAGGGGTTTGTCAGGGCTGTGCCTAGGCTCGACCATCTATAGCTGCTTCAACAATGACCATCTTTCCATCATAGACTTAGAAACGTGAATGTTCACTGATGATTGCATAATATTCGGCACCAGTCATGATAACGAAGCAGTCCATGTGCAAATGTAGCAGAACCTGGACAACTACCATTCATGCCACACAAGTGCCTGGCAGTGCCCAACAAGAGAATCTAACCATTGCCCATTGACATTTAATTGTATTACCGTCACTGAACTCCCAGTATTAACATCCTGTTAGATGCCATTAATGAGAAACTGAACTGGATCAGCCATATAAGTAGAGTGGATGCAAGAGCAGATGAGAGATTAGGAATCCTGCAGAGAGTAACTCACCTCCTAACTACCCAAAGCCTGTCCACCATCTGTACAACACAAGTCAGGAGTGTATTGAAATACTCCCATTTGTCTGGATGAGTGTTGTTCCAACAACATTCCAGAAGCTTCACACCATCCAGGAAATGCAGCCAGCTTTATTGGCACTATGTTCACCTCTTCCACCACCAACACTCAGCAGGAGCAGTATATACCATCTACAAGATGCACTGTAGAACTTCACTAAGGCTCCTTAGACAGCACCTTCCAAACCACTACCATCTAGAAGAACAAGAACAATACAGCACAGGAACAGGTTTCTCAGCCCACCAAGACTGCATGACACATGATGCCTTTCTAAAGACATTTTGCCTCTAAGTGGTCCATATCCCTCTAATCCCTGCCTATTCATATATCTATCAAAATGTCTCTTAAACATTATTATTGAATCCACCGCCACCACCTCTTCTGGCAACATATTCCAGGCACTTAACACTCTTTGTAAAAACAACTTCCTTTCACATCACCTTTAAACTTTACTTTAAATCTATGCCCTCCAGTAATTGACATTTCAACCCTGGGAAAAAGACTCCAGCTATCCATGCCTTTCATAATTCTGTAAACTTCTATGAGCTCATCCCCTACCCTTTGATCAGCCTGTCATGAGATACCTTGTCAAATGCCTTATTAAAGTCTATGTCAACAACATCCACTGACCTTCCATAATCAATTATTTTCGTCACTTTCTCAAAATCCTTAGATCCATGACTTTACCTGCTCAAAGCCATGCTACCAATTGCTAATTCCATTCTTTTCCAAAAGTGAGTAAATTCTACCTCCAAGAATCTTCTCCAATAATTTCCCTACCACTGATGTAAGGCTCACCAACCTGTAATTTCCCAGGTGATCCTTATTGTCCTTCTTAAACAAAGGAACAGCATTGACAATTCTGTCATCATCTGGGACCTTTCCTGTGATTAAAGAGGATACAAGGATTTCATACAAGACCCCAGCAATCCTTACCTGCCTCCCTCAAGATTCTGCAATAGATCCTAACAACTCCTGGGGACTTGTCTATCTTAATCCTTTTCAAAATACCCAACACCTCTTTTAATTTTATAATGACATACCCTAGAATATCAACATACCCTTCCCGAAAGTCACCATCCATCATGTCCTTCTGCTTTGTGAATATTGCTGCAGAGTATTTGTTAAGGACCTCACCCAAGTCTGCTAGCTCCACAAATAAATTCCCTCCTTTGTCCTTCAGATTATCAATTCTTTCCCTAGCTACCTTCTAGCTCCTGATATACATGTAAACCACCTTGGGACTTTTCTTAATCCTGCTTGCCAAAAACATTTCATGGACCATTTTAGGCCTCTTAATTCCTTGTTTAAGTTCTTTCCGGCTACCGTTGTATTTTTGAGGGCTCTGTCTGTTTTCAGTTTCCTAAACTTTATGTCTGCCATTTTTTGACTCAGTTCTCACTTTCTCTTGTCATCCAAGTTTCCTGAATCTTGCCATCCAAATCTTTCATTTTCACAGGAACATGCTGATTCAGAACTTTATCAACTAGCCTTTAAAAGATTCCCAGATGCAGATTTACCCTCAAACAGTGTCGCCAATCTACATTCCCCAGTCCCGGCCTAATATTGTCTTAGCCTTTCCCCAATTTAGTACTTCCACCTGATAATCACTCTTATTCTTATCCATAACAAAGCTTACGAGAATTATGGTCACTGTTCCCAAAAAAAATGCTCCCCCACTGATACTTTGATCATCTAGCTGGGCTCATTCTCCAATATCAGGTCTAGTATGGCCCCTTACCTTGTTAGATAATTTACATTTTTTTTAAACTGTCCTGGACACACCTAACAATTTTCCCCAGTCCATTCAAGTCCCTGGTACCAAGCCAGTCCCAGTCAATGTCAGGGAAGTTAAAATCACCCACCACAACCTGATGGTTTTAATCTTTTCCATAATCTGTACAAATCTCTGCTCCTCTGTTGGCTGTTGGGAGGTGTATAGTATAATCCAATCAAAATGATTGTCCCTTTCCTATTCTTGAGCTGTACACATATGGCCTTGCCTCCCTCTTATGCTGTGCTGTTTTCCCTAATCAGTAACATAATTCCCCCACCTCTTTTACATCCCTCTCTATCTCATCTAGAACATCTACATACCAGAGTGTTAAGCTGCCTGTCTTGTGCCTTTGACAAACAGGTCTCTGCAATAGCTATGACATGTTACATGAATTGATTCAAGTTCTAAGCTCATGTGCCTAACCTGTTACACAACGCTTATTAAAACAAATACATCTCAGACTGCCATTCCTGCTATTATCTCTCCCTGTCTGTTCTTCCTTTTAGTCTTACTGACCTTAGATACTTTACTTGCTTATTCCTCTGGTTCCTGCATCTCCCGCAGCCCACCAGAATAGTTGCAATCTTCCTGAGTGACAATAGCAAACCTCCACAATATGATATTGGTGTCCCTCCAGTTTAGGTGCAACCTTCCTCCTTCTAGAGGTGCTATCTGCCCCAGAAGATATCCCAATGATCCACATACCTGAAGCCCTTCCTCCTAACACCAGCTCTCTGGCCAGGTATTTAGCTATACTATCTTCTAATTCCTATCCTCACTAACGTGACACAGGATGTAATCCCAGGATTACAACCCTACGGGGTCTTCTTTTCAAAATTACCTAATTGCCTGAAGGCCCTTTGCAGGACCTCATTTCCCTTTGTGCCTGTGTTGTTAGTACAAATATGGATGACAATCTCTGGATGCTTACCCTGCCCCTTCAGAATATCCTGTGCTTGCTTGGTGACATCCTTGACCCTGGCACCAGGGAGATAACACATCATCCTGAATACTTGCCTGCAGCCACAGAAACATCTATATCCCTGACTATAGAGTCCTCAATCACTACTTCTCACCCACATGTTGCCCTCTGCGCTGTACAACACTGACAGTTGTGATGCCACAGATCTGCCTTTTGCTGCTGCTTTCCCTTAACTGTACGCCTGTTTGGGAGGGGAATGCTGCAGGGGATTCCTGCACTGCCTGCCCTCGTTTACTGGTCTTCCTGGTGGTCCCCCAACTCATCTCTAAGTAGCCCCGATTGGTGGTGTGACCAGCTCACCAAATGCCCTGTCCACAACATTCTCCATAGCAAGTTCATCCGCAGCTCCAGGCGCTCCATGCAGCTGCTGGATGTGCTTCCTGCATACATAGACACCACAGACACTGGAAGTGTCCCTGATTTCCCACTATTGCAAGAGAAGCATTCCATGGAGCTAAGTACTCCGGCTATTTTGAACCTTATCAACAAAATCAACCTCATCAATTACAGACATTATTCCAAGAACTGATTACACATTTTTGCCCACTAATCACCAAAGTCAGGTCTCTCATTCCCACTCTTTATTCCTGGCAGACTACAGGAAATTAAGTACTTTACCTTTCTCCAGACACTACTCAGTCTGCAAACATCATTCCCAAGGAGTCTAGCTCTCTCATTTTGAGTGATGACATCATCTCCAAAGTTCTACCCCTGGGTTCAGCTCCATGTTTGCTCTGACTGACCCTGCTCTTCGGGTATTTCTCCTGTTGCCACTATTTATCCCCAGGTCCGCTCTCCTTTGCTTTGTTGCTGCTGCTGTTAAATCAGACTGAGCTTAGTCCAGGCCACACTCCTCAGGTATTTATCCTGATGCCATCGATGCTGTTCATTCTCCTTCCCTGTTTCTGAAGTCATCTTTCAGACTTGGTTTCAGGGTAGATTGCCAGATGTAGCCTGTTACTTGTTGGATTCATGTTTATCAATTAAAGCACTGAGGACACATTTCAATCTACTTACGAGGCTACAGAAACATGGAAAAACCATTGCCTGCAAGTTTCCATCCAAACCACTTACCATCCTGACTTGGAAGTATGTTGCCTTTCCTTCAGTGTTGCTTGGTGAATTTCCTCTTTAAAGGCATTGTGGGATACCCATAGCATATGGACGATAGCAGTAACACCTTCTCAAGGGCAATTAGGGATGATTAAGAAATGCTGACCCAATTAGAGATGTCATGTCCCATTGAATGATTTAAAAAGATTGACTTTCTTATATCCACATTGGCATAATGTCACCACTTTATATTTTGTGAGATCTTGCATCACAAAAAAGTTACTTTAAATAGAATTGAGATGTTGAACTATCCAAAAAGGCAGTCAGCATAATCACCTCTGAATATAACTGTAGTAAACTCTTTTTCTATTCAGCAACCTAGGTCAGAGTTTTAAACTGCACAGGTATAGAGAAAGATCAATGCAAGATATGCACATCATGTTCGAAATGTTAGGTATGGGGGAAAAGGAAGCAATTTAATGGATTACAGGGTTCATTGCCAGATGTTACTTTTTGGGTTCATGTTTGTCAATTAAAACACTGCTGAGGACACACTTTAATCCACTTGCAAGCAGCGAAATAAAATTCCTCAATTAAAAACCAAAAGAACTGTGGATGCTGTAAATCAGAAACAAAAACAGAAATTGCTGGAAAAGCTCAGCAGGTCAGGCAGCAACTGTGGAGAGAAATCAGATTTGACATTTAGGGTTGAGTGACCTTCCTCAGAAGGTTTCGGGTCACTCGCTCAACCAGAAACGTTAACTCTGATTTCTTTCCATAGATGCTGCCAGACCTGCTGAGCTTTTCCAGCAATTTCTGTTTTTGTTTCTGATTTACAGCATTCACAGTTATTTTGGTTTTTATATGGTAGTTGACTCACTGTCACAACTCTTCCAGGCATGCATACCTTGAAGTTCTACTCCTCTCTCAAGCAAAAATCCTTACTTTAATTCTTTTGATATAGAAACATAGAAACTGGGAGCAGAAATGGGCTATTTAGCCCTTTGAGCCTGCTCTGCCATCCAAATTATATGGTTGATCCTCAATTTCAATGCCATATTCTCTTTAAAATCTGAATCAAAAACTTATCTCTTAGCAGGTTTTGTGAGCATTTATTGTCCACTCATATTCCACTTGAGAATGTAGTGAAAAACATCCTCCTTTTATATTCCAACTCTTCAGGTACTGAAAGTACTCTGACAGTGCCATGAGTAGTAATTTCGAGGAGTTTGTCCCAGCAATGTGCCGTTGATCTATGCTGTTAACCCCGTTAGCAAATCCATAATTACAACGAAGGTCAGTGGATTCTAATATTTTTATGGGAACAGAAACCAATATTGACTATCTTGAATGCCCAGTATATAAGGGAAGGAAAATCATGTAGGTGGGCCACCATCCTAAATCTCTGAATACAATGAACAATGTTTAAAAGTCATGATTCGGAGATGCTGGTGTTGGACTGGGGTGTACAAAATTAAAAATCACACAACACCAGGTTATTGTCCAACAGGTTTAATTGGAAGCACACTAGCTTTCGGAGCGACGCTCCTTCATCAGGTGATTGTGGAGGGCTCGATCGTAACACAGAATTTATAGCAAAAATTTGCAGTGTGATGTAACTGAAATTATACATTGAAGAATTAATTGTTCTTCAATGTATAATTTCAGTTACATCACACTGCAAATTTTTGCTAGAAATGCTGTGTTACGTTCGAGCCCTCCACAATCACCTGATGAAGGACCATCGCTCCGAAAGCTAGTGTGCTTCCAATTAAACTTGTTGGTCTGTAACCTGGTGTTGTGTGATTTTAACAATATTTATAAGATGAGTGATGTATTGAAAAGAAGCACCAGTCACAAAACTTTGAGAACATCGTGCAAGTCTGGAGATTTCAAGCTGGAGAGGACTCATTAGTGCCCCTCATGGACCTCTATATCTGCATCTTTCCAGCATCCTGCTCACTATGCATAAAGATAATAAGTGAACTTTATTAGTTAATGCCATCCTGGCCACCTTGCTTATGGAAACATTATACTTTCACCTGCTCCAAGTAAAACTGTAGGTGTTCCTTAGGAAGGAGATCCCACAATTCCAGGACACATTCAGTTTCCCCACCCCCAAACTGTGCTCCTTCATTCAATTTAGAATTAGATCAAATCATTTTTTAAATTCTAGAGAAAATAGGGACTGACAATGACAAAGACATTGGTTGAACATTTATATATGAATTAGTTGTTTCTCTTAAGGTTTGACTGTGACAATCACATAGTCAAATAATTCAGTTGTGTACACAAGCTCAGTGGTTAGCACTGCTGCGTCACAGCTCCAAAGATTGGTGTTCGATTCCAGCCTCAGGTAACTGCCTCTGTGGAGTTTGCATATCCTCCCAGTGTCCATGCAGGTTTCCGCCGGGTTCTCTGGTTTCCTCCCAAAGTCCAAAGATGTGCAGGTTAGGTGGATTGGTCAAGCTAAATTGACCATAGTGTGCAGGCTTGGTGGGTTAGCATGGGTGGGAATATAGGAAATACAGGGTAGGGAATGGGTCTGGGTGGGATGCTCTTAAAAGGTCAGTGTGTACTCGATAGGCCGAATGACCTGCTTTCACGCTGTAAGGATTCCATGAAACCAACCATTCTATGAATCTATGGAAAGCAATAATTTGCATTTAAATTGCACCTTTAAGGTGTGCCATAAAGCAGAAATGGACAAAGCTAAATGAGAATTTAGGACAGGTGAACAAAGACGAAATTAACAATTGGGCGGCACGGTGGCACAGTGGTTAGCACTGCTGCCTCACAGCGCCAGAGACCCGGGTTCAATTCCCGCCTCAGGCGACTGACTGTGTGGAGTTTGCATGTTCTCCCCGTGTCTGCGTGGGTTTCCTCCGGGTGCTCCGGTTTCCTCCCACAGTCCAAAGATGTGCAGGTTAGGTGAATTGGCCATGCTAAATTGCCCGTAGTGTTAGGTAAGGGGTAGATGTAGATGTAGGGGTATGGGTGGGTTACGCTTCGGTGGGGCGGTGTGGACTTGTTGGGCCGAAGGGCCTGTTTCCACACTGTAAATAATCTAATCTAATCTAAAATTTAACCTGTAACTTGAAAGAGTTTGGAATATTCTTACCAAACATATCCACTTTCCCGAGTTTAGAACCTCAGTGGCTGAAGATATGGCTGCCAATGTTGGGCCAAGTAATCTAATTCAAGGAATATTAAATTCCAGATTTTTTTTTAGAGACAACTAAAATAGTGAAACTGGAAATAAAAAAGAATACTCAGCCAGGGATTTCTGTAATCTTAATTGGTAAATATAACTCCGCATAGTGATGGAGGAAAATAAACTTTTAAAGCATTTCTGTTCTTAGTGTATCCAGTAGCCTATGCTAAAATTGATCCTGTACAGTTTGAATGCTTGACCTTTGAGTAAAAGAGAGAGGGTGGTCATGAAGGGTTTTTTTTTGGACTGGAAGCCTGTGACCAGTGGTATCTCGCAAGGATTGGTGATGGGTCAATTGCTCTTGACATTTTTATGATTGCTTTGTATTTATGAATATAGGAGGTATGGTTAGTAAGCTTGCAGATTACACCAAAATTGGTCGTGTAGTGGACAGCAAAGATGATTATCTCAGACTACACTGGGACCTGAATCAAATGGGCCAAGGAATAGCAGATGGAGTTTTAGATAAATGGGTGCTGCTTTTTAGTAGGGCAAATCAGGCAGAACTTATACACTTAATGGTAAGGTCCTGGGGAGTATTAGATAAACTGCTGTGCTTTTCCAGCACCACTAATCCAGAACCTGGGGAGTATTGTCAAACAAAGAGACGTTTGAAGTCCAGGTTCATAAAAGTGGTGTCGCAGGTAGACAAGGAAGTGAAGACGGCATTTTGTACACTTGCCTTTATTGGTCAGTGCAGAGTATAGAAATTGGGAGGTCATGTTGTGGCTGTACAGGACTCTGGTTAGGCTGCTTTTGGAATACTGTGTTCAATTCTGGTCTCCCTGCTATAGGGAAGATGTTGTGAAACTTGAAATGTTTAAGAAGAAAAGTACAAGGATGTTGCCAGGGTGAAGGGTGGAGCTATAGGGAGAGGCTGAATAGAATGGGGCTATTTTCGATTAGATTAAGTTCACTACAGTATGGAAGCAGGCTCTTCGACCCTGAAGGATCGGACGCTGAGGGGTGACCTAACATAAGTTTATAAAATCATGAAGAACATGGATAGGGTGAACAGTCAAGGTTTTTTTCCCCAGGATAGAGGAGTCTAACATTAAATGGCAGAGGTTTAAGGTGAGAGGGGAAAGATTTAAAAGACACCTGGGGGGCAACGTTTTACACACTGGGTAGTGCATGTATGGAATGAGCTGCCAAAGGTGGTAGTGAAGGCTAGTACAACTACAGCATTTAAAAGGCATCTGGGTGGATATATGAATAGGAAGGACTCAGCAAGATATGGTCCAAATGCTGGCAAATGGGGCTAGATTAATGTAGAATATCTATTCAGCATGGACGAGTTGGACCAAATAGTCTGTTTCCATGCTGTACGTTTCTATTACTGTTGATCTGTAAATAGCTAACCAGAGCTCACTGCCAATGTTTATGTGACAATAATGCTGATTCAACTCAATTAAATTAAATCAATTCACACCTAACAGTGACCATGCCTGTAGAATATCATTACATTGGGAATGGGATCTTAAAATGCAAGAAGTATTTAAAAAAAACAAACTTTCAGTAATTTTAAACTACTATAAACCATGGAAATATTTAAAAGATTTAAAAACACTCACAAACAGTGTTTGTTGTGTTATTGCTATTTTAATTAAATACAACTAGTTTAAACGAAGACAGTTACATTTTAGATTTGGGTGCAGAAACAACGATCTTCACCGGTGTACCAACATTTTTTTTTGTCTTTGGTTGATAAAGTAGGTCTAAAGTGTTACAGACGAACACAGTTTTAAGAAGCTATTAACTAACTTTGTAACGCTTAGCAGCCAAGCGCTGGCAAAAAAAATTACCAAGTGACGGGAACGTGCAAGACTTCAAGTTGTTTTGAGGTTGAGGCGTTCTGTTTTTTTTCCCTCAACTTTCAAAAGCCACGTAAATATTCCAAACGTGTGGAAATAACGTTGCGTGCGGGCAACATGCAGAGGGAGATAGGGGGGGGGGGGGGGGCAAACAAGTTAATGGGGAAACCCTTACTGTAATATATCTATCACTTGATGAGGTGGAGCTAATGAAGATATTGTTTGGGTTGAAGAGGCAATATCGTCAGAGAGCAATGCGGAGTTGGGACAGGGAGGGAAGTTTTCATCCTGCAGGGAGTTGGTGAGTTTTTAAAAACTTTCTCTTATTTTTGTAAGGTTTGTATTTGTGTTTTGGGAGAGCGGTGGGAATGGGGCTCGGGTATATATTTTCACTCCTAACAAAAGTGTCTGTGGCTGTTTATTTTTTTGCAGATCTCACCCCCCCCCAACCACCACCAAACCCCACTGTTAAAGTGTGAAGCCGGGTGATGGGTTCCCCGGAGGGTACCGAACTCTCGGTGTGGGTATGCCAGGAGGAGAAGGTGGTGTGCGGCCTGACCAAGAGGACCAGCTGCGCCCAGGTGGTGAGAGCGCTGCTGCGGGATCACCTCGCCCACGCCGGGGACACCAGGCTGCTGCACGCCCCGCCCAGGGACTACTGCCTGGCCGAGAAGTGGAGGGGCTTCGAGAGGCTGCTGCCGCCCGCCACCAAGCTGCTCAGGCTCTGGCTGGCCTGGGGCCCGGAGCGGCGCAACGTGCGCTTCGTCCTGGTCAAGTGGGACGCCCGGCTGCCGCTGCCGGGCCTCCGCAGCGCCGAGGCCAAGGTGGTGCCCAGCAGCAGCGGCGGCGGCGGGGGTCAGCCGGCAGAGAGACGCCCGGCCGCCCGCTCCGTGCGCGACCTGCCGCGGGACAAGCAGAGGAGGATGGTGAGGAAGGCCTTCAGGAAGCTGGCCAAGATGAAGCGGCTGAGGCAGGGCCGGGAGCGCATGGAGACCCTGGCGCACCTGATCGTCTCGCAGGACCACACCATCCGCCAGCAGCTGAGCCGGCTGCGGGAGCTGGACGGCGACATCGAGCGGTTCGAGGGCCGCCTGCACTCGGAGCGGGTGCAGAGCGACGGCCAGAACTACGTGCAGGAGACCTACCTGGTGGAGGGCGGACAGCTCCAGGAGTACCTCGAGAGGAGCGAGGCGGTTGGCCGGCTCGAGGAGGAGCTCGAGCGGCGCCGCGACACCGTCCAGAGGCTGAGCGAGGAGCTCGAGCGCGAGCAGCTGTGGCACGCCGACAGCGGCCCCGAGCGGCCGGAGGACGAGGAGGGCGGCGGCGAGGACGACGACCTCAGGCTGCAGGGCGAGTTGGAGAGGAGCGCGTGGCGCGCGCGGCAGCTCGGCCGGAGTCTCGCGGACGTGCAGCAGAGGCTGCAGCAGCAGGAAGCCGAGCTGCGCGAGAAGGCGGAGGAATACGAGCGCCTGGCGCGGCAGCTGGAGCGCCTCAGCCTCGGCGAGGAGGCGGCTGTGGCGGAGGACAGCGGCGGCGAGGCGCCCGCGCTGTGCCGGGGCTCGGCCGAGGGACTCGCCAAATGTCCGCCTGAGAGCGGCTTCGCCTCCTCGGAGGTGAACGACACCGACTCGGACACCGGGATCAGCTCCACCCACAGCCAGGACTCCGAACCGCCCTGTGTCGGGGTGTTTCCCAGCCCGCAAAACTATCTCTGAATTGTCCTGTGGTTAGATTGTGTTACCTCATGAATGCCTCAGGAGGGACAGTAATACTCCTGGGACACGACGCGTGAAAGCTCCTGCATAACCTTTAGGTATTAGGTGCGTCTTTTCAGAAGAAATGCCGAGAGTATGTGACTTAAAACCAAACGCAGTCCAGAAATTTATACCATTCTGTTTTGATGGGCTGAGAGACTTGTCCAACTGCAAACCGTTAATAGTATTCTGAAGCAAACATTGCTGGGAAAGTATTTTTTTTTCTTTTTTTTTCCTTAAGACTCTTGTTTATTTTTTTTCTCTTTTTTTCTTCTCTTTTTTTTATTTAACCCCCACACTACCGCCTAAGTGCGGTAGTGCTTATTCTTTCCCCAGCACCCATGGCGTGTGTGTGCAGGTGTGAGACACAGTGAAAGACACAAAGTGCACAAATCTTTATTCAATTTCCACCACCATTGCTGGGAAAGTATTCTGAAACCCTATTGTTAACTTGGTACAGTTAATAAAGTACAACCTTTCTGGTTCCACACCGCTGCCCCCAGAGATTAGACAAGATTCCTAAGCACTGGACAGTTCCTCAACAAATTCTTCCCACCTTTTTACGTTCAAAGCAAACACAAAAATCCACTGCTCGTAAAAGTTTCACGTATAAAGAACACAACTTATTCTGTTATCAAAGCAATTAGCCAACACCATTGCAGAGTTAGTGCATAAAACCCCCTGCAGTTATCCCCATTCAGATCGTCTGACATACAACAGACTTGAGAAGATTGCTCCATGAATGCACCTTTTCTTAATTGTGCAAGATGTCGCAAACGCCAATCAGGGAATCTCTTGATTGTTTAGGATGATAATAGTTTGAAGATTAATCTACAAACAGTACATCGTTCCTAACTGCACAGTTTCTTCTGACACACTTTATCTTGGGCAAACACATTCAGAGGATAATGTAAGTTCACTAGTACAGTACAAAATACTTTATATCAGCTAACTAATATTGCAGCCCATTTCTGATATTAGTCAGAATAAACTAAATGATTTATATTAACAAGCTGACTTATTTTTGGCTAGGCACCAAAAATGAACAATAAGTTGCTAAGACTCATCTTGTTGAACAATTTAACAAATTGGCATTTATTAAAGTGGAACAAGGTAATAGTTTTGCACTACATGTATGGACTGCAATATGTGTTGACAAGATTTTCCAGAACAAAATAAAAATGAACAATGGATTTCTGTACAAACATGGATTTTATGTCCACATCAGAAAGTGAAATAGTGTGTAGAACATGTAATAACACACCAATAATAATTTTATTGGTTTAAATGGGGCTATTTTCCATTTTTATAGTATTAATATCCAAAGTAACACTGCTGCATCTTTACCACCTGAGCACAAAGGACCAATTGAGCTGAGAGCAGAAAGCAAAGATAGGCAAAACTGCATGCTAGTAAGAAACTAGGACAGCTTTCCTCCAGTTGGAATCAGTTTACCTCAAATCCTTTATTCCTGTAAATATCATGCAATTGTGTCAACCAGACGTTCCTTTGCTCATACCACCCAGGTGATGTTTAATAGGCTATTGAAGATGAAATGAGAGATTTCTGTCTTAATTGATTTCAGAAGTAATTTTTAAATATGTCCCAATTGTGACTATATCCATTGTATGCTATTATGGTCTTAGGTATGTAGCCATTTGTAGGCTCAAGTAGTTTCATTCCTTACGAATACCTATCTTCACAGTACCTTTTCTTGGATGAGCTGCAACCAACATTAAAGAGCCCCACTAATCTTTCAAGAATGCAGAGGAGCAGCCACACAATGAACTGAAGTACTCTGCTGGACATCTAACCAGTTTTCAGTGTTTTCGGACTCCAGTCAGCAAGGTTGTCTGAGGTGGAGTATAAACCCAAGACTGTGACTGATAGACAACAACACTGCCACTGCAGCAGTGAATCTGGATGGCTGTGTTGCAAGTTAAGCTAGCATTTTATTTGGAGATCATGTTCTAGTCTCCACTGGCCAGGGTTGAATGGAATAGCAGTCAAATCTTTCAGTTTTACTTTGGAACCATGCTTCTGTTAGTCATAGACTCAATTCTCCAAATTGTGAGTAAGTATTCAGATT
Organism: Chiloscyllium punctatum; assembly: GCF_047496795.1. Classification (NCBI taxonomy): domain Eukaryota; kingdom Metazoa; phylum Chordata; class Chondrichthyes; order Orectolobiformes; family Hemiscylliidae; genus Chiloscyllium; species Chiloscyllium punctatum. The sequence goes on along the minus strand of NC_092770.1, from coordinate 12,163,384 downwards.
TTCTATGTATACTGATATAAAAGTGATCATATGTTTTAGATGTCAGCATTGCTGTTAAAAACCAGCATTTATTTCCCATCCTTAATTGCCTATGAACGAAAGTGGTAGTGAGCCACTTTCTTGACAATGACTTACCAAGTCATTTTAAAGGACAATGAAGAACCAAGCATTCTTCAGTGGTATTGGGTCACCTGTAGACCATACCAAGAATGAAGAGTAGATTTCCTAAAATACATTAATGAGCCATGGGTTGCTATGCTAATCCAATCATTTTCAGGTGCTATCTTATCCTAAGTTTATTTAATTGCGTTTAAATCCCCAGCTGTATATTTGGCTGCAAGAACTTAGCCTGACAGTTTGTTTGAAGTTGATCAATCTTCTGATATGTTTAACGATACTAGTTCCCTGGCACTTAAGAGTTCAGTCGAAAGATTAATGGCTCAACATGCTGTTAGGTATTTAATGTCCTTCAGTGCATGTGTAAGGGTGTGTTTTGCAGAATTAACTTAAAATGTAGGTAACAACACAAATTAAGCAAACGAAATTTGTTTCATTTGCCTTACTTCTTGCAATCTACAGCCTCTGAAGGTTGAAGTTCAGTATCATATAATGGTTAAAAACAAAATATTAGGCATGCTGGAAGTCTGAAATAAAAACAGAATGCCAAAGGCACTTCGCAGACATGGCATCACATGGAGAGAGAAATGGTGCACATTTTGAGTCCAAAGACGACTCTTCCATTCCAGAAGAGAATCTTTGAACTCAAAATGTTGGCTCTGTTTCTCTCTCCACAGATGCTGCCAGACCTGCTGAGTTTCTTGATCATTTTGTATTTACTTCACATGAAGATTACTTGCATTATACTTATGCTTTCAGTGTTGCACTGTTTGGCCTTCACTTATATGTCTCAATTTAACAAAAAAACTACACCAGCAATCTTTGTGACTGATATTACTGCACTAAAAGTCACCTTATTATTAATTGTCAAAAATATAGAGCTCACATTATGAATGAGATCAACACAGGTCTCCTTTGTCAACGGCTGATTGACATTTATCTTGACAACCTAATTTCACCAACTATTTTCAGTAAACAGCACGTTGTATGATCTTAGAAAATGCAAGGAGAGCATAAACTAGCAAATTACAGCAAATGTGATTTTAAAGATGTTGCCAGTTTTCATAACTGCATTAACTGAATTGTTAAGTTACTCCCTGTCTGTATTGTACAATAGGAAGAATGCATTGTTTATTTTTCATTGGCCTCCTGGTTTACTTCCAAATAATTGTGCATGAGATGTGCCAAATAATTTAAAGGAAGGTTCTATTGAATCAGTTGTGATGCAACAGTCAAGTCTATAGAGTGTTTCCACATTGGAGATGATAAATCATATATTCAGCAATACACTTGTTCTTTTTTATGATCTCTTTCTACTCGAGATGAAATTTTGTCATACTTAATAATTGTGGTTTATGAAAATTTTCAGCGCAGCAATTAACATAGATGGCCAGTGTGTTCTGGTATGTCTCAACTTATTTGGTCTTGATTGTCAATAAATCATTTTCAAGAATAACATGGCAAAAATCCAAAGTGGCAAAAATCCAACGTGACAACATAAGGTTTAAATAAGCTTCATATGCAATGGACTTCAAAGAGATGGAATATGCATTGTATGTGTCAAATAGGTTTTTCAATCATGTCACAAAGAACAAACTGTAGCAAATTCCAGAATGTCTATTGTACTAGCTTGTTACTAGTGCTTGTTCTTCCAGTTGTCATGAAACTTGCACTTCAAATGCATATTTGAATTTTGAATTTTTCTGTAATGTACAGCTGGGTAAGCCTGAATTTTGATCAAATTATTGTGCATTAAACTTAAAATGATAATTGTCTTTTTTCAAAATCAAAAGTTTATTACCCTAACCCTAAAGTTTCTTTAACAAATTTCTGGTTCATCTTAACAACTTCCTGCACTTAATGCTCATTGACATATTGCAGAAAAGGTAATAGGAAATTGATCATCTTGCTTCACATTCTGTGCCAACAGAGTAAGATAACAAATAATAAAAGATAATAAAATGGAAAGGTCATTAATGATGTTAATAATATATTTTTTGAAAGCTTCCTTAGAGTGTTTTCATGTTCCACCCTGTGAAGAAATCAATTTGTAATTAGTATGACTTTGTTTTAAAAGTTAATCAAACTTTTTGTATTCTGTCATTTCATGGAAATGTTGCTTCCTTTTATACTTTTGTGATCAGTTTATTGAGATTTTCTTTGTACACTTCTTGTGTAATTATTGTGTTGACTAAACAAAAATAAATGCGTTCAAACAGATAAAGCATGATTATCAGCTGTCTTTTCAATAATGTACAATTTAATGGTTCTATTATAATCTTTCATTGATTTATACCTTTCTTAGAAAAATGATTGTTCACATCCATTTATTCTAAACTGTGAAATGGCAGCTGAGTAAATCATCGCTTATTGAAACATTCATTTTGTTATCCTGCTACTAAAGAACAAAGCATAGTATAAGATAGGAACAGGCTCTTTGGCCCACAAAGCCTATGCCAACTCATGACATCTTTCTAAATTGCGTTTCACAGAAATTCTGCATAACAAGAAAATGAAATAACCAGGAAATATACTTGAGAAGAAAACAAATTGCTGATTGAACTTTATTCCTTTTGCAACATTATTGTTCACAACTAAATGTCTAAAATTAAAAATTTAATAATATGGTCATCTATTTACTGTTTGTTGAGTCATACGTACAAACTGGCTGCCATATTTTGTGCATTAGCACAATGACTTATTGTAGGCAAAATCAATCACAAACCCATTAATTCAAAGCATATTTTTGAATTGATTGGAATTAAAAGGTGCTTCATTGTTTTATTTAAACAATTTCTAACTTTGTTTATATTTTTAAAATAAACAAAACACTTATTGTCCCCACATTTTTTAAAGCACATTGATTTCAATAATGCAATATCAAGAATTATGTGGAAACCATGACTCTGTCATCGCAAAATATGATTTATTTGGGATTTGTGAAATGATTGATTTTTAGTCACATAGAAACTTAATAAAGGACTTCATAGCACAGCAATTTCAAAATGTGGGTGTTTTTGTAGTTGTGCATGTAATAACTAGAAGGAAAATAACTCAAAAGATGTGGAATATATTTTTGGTTAGCTTTCTATTGCGTTAAAAAACATGACTGACGGAAAGTGAACAATATTTTTGTTTTATATTGCAAACAATTTTCAATCTTGCATGTGGAGATAATTGATTATTATTGCCTTAACACAAAACCGATTCATGCAATTATTTATCATATAGACTTGTACGTAAACAAAAAATAAGATTGTTAATTTAACTTATTGGCCTTATTTTTCAATGTTCAATTGTCATCCAAAATTGGAAATGCGCAACTAGAATTATGAAGTGTTGCGCATCATGAAGTTTCATTTGTGTCACACCTCAAATTATGCTTTGTTCCATGTGAGGGACTGGATGGATGGAAGTTTTCTCTAATTTAAATATAAGGAAGCCATTGACTTTGGTTCTCAATATAAAATCCTATACTAACCACTGAAATCACTGCTCTCCCAACAGCTACCTAAGTTGAACCAAACTGTTCACAAGCTTGATGTATTTGATACAGAGATGAGCTTCCAATCATATTTCCTCACCAACCACAGAATGCCTGACCCCGAATATGATCATCCAACTCTGCTGCTGTTGCAACTCATCTTCTGGTTACCTGTGGCTTCACTATTACAACACAGTTCTGAAAGGCATCCCACATTCTTCTTATCATTAACTTGAACTAATTCAAAACTCTGCTGCTTTTGTCTTCATTCATATGAAGTCCTGTTAAACCATTACAACTGTGTTTGTTGGCTTACACTGGCTTCTGGTTTAAAAAAAAAACTCAGTTATCAAATTCATATAGTCAAACCCACCCATGGTCTTGCCCTCACCATCTCTGAAGTCTTTTCCAATCCTACAATCCTCCAAGATATATGTACTCCAACCTCTTCAGAAACAACAAAATTTATTACTTCATTGTTGGTGACAATGCTTTTACCTGTCTTGACAATACTGGAATTATTTCCTTCAGCTTCTCCAGTTTGGTTCCTCTTTATATTCTTTTTGGAGATTACTTATATATACCCCTAGACCAATTTTGCAGAAGTGGGTTTGGTGGACGACAGGTCCATCAGCCTATAGTAGGTGGATAACTAATGAGGCTCACTGGCAATTTATTTGAGGTCAATTAAGGGAGGTTGACTGAAGTTTTCCAGTCAGCATTCAGGGTCATATTGGTGAGACCCAAGTGACCATATTTCTAAAGATTCCAATGCAAAGGTTGAAATTTCTCTGTTACAGTATAGTATTTCTTTTGCTGATAAAAATGTAATATTTGATTGCAAGTTATATTATCTAGATTAGATCCCCTACAGTGTGGAAACAGGCCCTTCGGCCCAACAAGTCCACACCGACCCTCCGAAGAGCAACCCACCGAGACCCATTCCCCTATATTTACCCTTGACTAATGCACCTAACACTACAATTTAGCATAGCCAATTCACTTAACCTGCACATCTTTGGACTGTGGGAGGAAACCCATGCAGATACAGGGAGAATGTGCAAACTCCAAACAGACAGTTGCCCGAGGCAGGAATTGAACCCAGGTACCCTGGCGCTGTGAGGCAGCAGTGCTAACCACTGAGCCACTATGCCACCACTATTTTCAGCAAAACTATTCTTTAAACAAAATATGCTTTCAAATACCCAATTTAACAGCTTGCACATTAGAAATGGGCTGAGTGATTACAACAGCCATTCATGTTGCATCTCCAATGCTTTCATTGTCAATTTAGCTGCATTGCTTTCCACTGTAGGAAAGACATCCATTGCTGATTTTAAAAAAGCCTAATCAAGGCTTAAAATACGTTTAAAACTTCTCTGCTTTTCAATTGCATCCCATTTGAAATGACCCTGTGTTCTTTCTCCTTTGGCCCTATTAATATGTATCATTAATTTAGTGCTCAGAGCTGGTACTATTCTGTTCGTTGTTTATTCTCTTTCTCACTCGCTAATAAACGTGCATAAGTGTAATACACAAAATCTTGCAATGCTAGTTCCATTTCAAAATATATCTTGAGGGCAACAATGTAACACTTGTTCCTTTTTTGCCATTGTAGGCCTGAAGAGGAGGAAGGCTGCCAGCAATGTTCTGTGCCAAGAGCAAGCCAACCCTTCACAGTGTTCTCTAAGCACCAGCACAGCTACACACATACCACAGGAGCTAAAGCAGTAGTGCCATGAGTTACAGTGCATACATTAGAAGGAACAAATAACAGAAATAGCAGTCTGACAATCAGAAAACCACAGGTTGGCTATTGACAATCACTGCTTTAGGAAATGAAGCCATGCAGTGAAATTAAACAACATTTGGATGACTTCCAACTTTTTTTATGATTTTTGAAAGAACTTTTTTATCTATCTGCAAAACAGGTTCTAGCTGATTTAAAAGCTTGCAACAAAATCACTTTCTCAACATATAACTTCCATAATTTCATTTTTTTTGCCCCCAAGCGGAGTGGTGTGCATGCTGTTTAATCTCATGAGAGTAAGAGACAGCCATTCTAGTTTAAATGAGTGACCATCCTTACACAGTGGAAGATTAATAAGTATTCATTCACAATCATCTTCCATATATTGAGTTTAATTTTTTTTGTCCAGGGCAGGACAGGCACGTTGGAAATCATTGTTTTTTGTGCTGAACAATCCTTAAAGAGTTGTGTGACTTCCCCAGATAGCTGTTAATGTTCACATTTAATTAAGTGTTTGTTTGTGACTCAAGACTGGAGCTCAAGATGCCAAAAGTTGCAAGATTTGACACCACTTTAATAGTTTGTGTCCAACTTTTAAAATATTGACTACACATTCATAATATACAATACTGAGACTTGGCATATATTCTTTGCTCATAACCTGATATTTAAGTCACAACTTTTGAGGTGCACTTTTAAAGTCAATATATATAATTTTTCAGCCTGTTAAAGTGAAATGATATTAATATTCAGAACTTATTTAGTCCTGAAGAATGGTCATTGGTCTCAAACGTTAGCTCTGCTTTCTTTCCACAGATGCTGTCTGACCTACTGAGGTTTTCCAGCAATTTCTGATTTTGTTTCTGTTTACCAGCATCTGCTGTTCTTTTGGTCTTTTATTCCACATTTTTATTGGCAAAATTCTACATCGACCATGCCAATCATGCTGTATTTATGAGTCTCACCACAAAAGCACTGTTTCACTAGTTCCTCCATGTTTAATATGTTCTGCATTGCTTGTTCTCTAACACATTGATTGGGTTACGCTGTTTTTTTTATTAGCTCCACTTTAAATAGCTGCTTTTTTACAACAGCTATTTTTGACTGCACATTAAATTTTATTCTTTATCTCAAGTTTAATACCCATGTTATTGTAATTTAACAGGTGTTCTAAGATGTGTCTTCACTTTTATTTGGCAAGTTCATAAGAATACAACTTTTCAATACTGTACAAATTTTGACGCTCCAAATTTCATAATATATTAAGTGCTGTGTTTCATATGTATGTTCTCTGTGTTACATTTTCTTCCTGTAATGCTCTTCTCATTGCATTTTCCTTGTTGCATCTTATAGGTCTGTGAATAAAAGTAAATGTATCCTGTCACATTAAATTAGTCACCTAGGGATCATGTATCCTGTGCAACATAGCATAGTACTCTCATTGTTATAAAACATCTTCCAAGTTAAGATAAGCAATTTATCAAGGATCAGAACCATGTTTGGCCTTGCATCAGCTAGTTTAATAAATGTGTGACTTTGTAGACCAAAGTTTTTCCTAATTATATTAACTTACCACATACTGATAAATATTTTACATCCCAATTTGATTATTTTTCTGTGTCACTTAATTATGGTTTCTGTCAGTAGTAAATAATTATTTTAATACTCAATTGAAGAATGCAGTCACCACTGAGAAGCGAAGATGATGCATATCTTAAACAAACTTTCTATATGGATAAATCATTAAAAATGCATAAGAGCATTTTCTGTTGTGTCTGCTTCAGCAAGATTAAAGGTTTTATTTTTAATAAATAATCAGTTTAGCAATGAATCTAGGTGTGACTGTGTTTGTGACAGCATTCCAGCATCTGAGTCAAAAGATGAGAGTTCTTAGTTGCACTTGAAACTGCATATACAGATGACTTATGAAGACTTTATCCAGTAAGAAACATTGTATCTTGGTACATGTAACAATAATAATAAGAAGAAGAATAACAAATGTGGATCATAGACCTGCCTCTGAGTCAGAAGCTCTGAGTTCGATCCCATTCCAGGAATTGATTTCCAAGGTTGATTCTGAACGTCTGATTATCAACCAGCAAATCCTTGCAGCAGATACTAACTGCAGCTGATTAAAACAGGAGAGTTAGTTAATCATGTGATGATTGGTTAGACTGATGCTGATGATGTATTATCCTTTAACAAAGCACTGAATTTATGTTATGATCTCAATAGAGACCAGTTTTTTTAAAGTAGACAAAAGGTGAAATCCAAGGTGGATAATAAGAGAAGGAAGCTACAAAACTCCATGTTTTTGAACAAACAAGGGTTTACAATGATAGTACAGTAATGCAGTGTACTATACATGTATATGTACAACTTATTTCTTGCATCCAGAATTAATATTATCCAGTATGAATAATTTACCATGACTAAACACCCTGATGATAAAATCACTATCGTCCTACCTGATCATAGGGCTGCTGTCTCATTAGAGAGAGATAACTGGTGATTGTTTAACTCCAGGGTCACAATTCCTAAGACAAGAGGAAAGGTTGAGAGCCTGCATCAAACAGCAAATGCTATCACATGGATCACAGCAGATCAGTGTAACATAGAGATTCTGTCTCTGTCTCTTCTCTAATTCACTATGACTCCAAACTGCTTTACCATCACTACTAAACTATCCTTAGTGTCCAATTGAAATCTTGGCAATATGCCCTGCCCCTGTCACTGGGTGGAATTGAATGTTGCCTCCTAATTATTCTTGGAACTCCATAGATGTTACATTCTGTCAGAATGCTGGAAGTAGATTTCCTCATTAGCTGTATTGAAACGCCTTGACTAGAGTTATGACTTATTCTGGAGACATGAGTCCTATTAGTTCAATGTTGGCAGGACCCATAGCTTTTGAGATATTTGGAGCGTTCAGCAACTTCATGATGTCACGTGCAGTGAATCCAACTGATTGAAGACTGTCATTTGTGATGCTGGGGATTTCAGGAGTAGGCTGATGTTGATCATCCACTCCGAACTTCTGTCTGAATATGCATTCAAATTATTCAGCCTTATTGGAATATTTCAATTGGAGTTGTAAGGTACAAGGATGTGTTAATGCAAATAAGTGTGATGATACTATGCCTTTAAGAGGTCTATTTTGTCCTTTATTTTAAGACATGTTTTGAGCCATAGGTGAAGAGCTATCTATTCAATGCCAATAAAGTAAACAGCTTCTGAGGCCTTGGGTTTTTTTCAAAGTTGAAATAGTAAAAGTAGCATGAATGGGTGGAATTAGAATTCCACTGAACCAAGATTTTAGTTTAGCTTTCAGTGTTGGGGTTTGGAAGTTGGCTGTGGAAGCTGTCTCTTCCCCCCTGCTACAACTAAAAGGCTCGGTTCTCTCTCTCTGCCAGAATCTCACGTGAGACAATCTATTTTACTGAATTTGCCTTTGCCAAAAGGATGTTTATTGGATGTTACTGTATTGGAACAGTTGTATTTCGTAATTAAATAATCTATTGTTCTGTTAAGTTTTCCAATAAAGTTCAAGTTACATCAATTCTTCTTTCTTTTGTTTGGATTTTAACTGAGGGTAAGAATAAAATGTGTTTTGCTTAAAGCTGAGTGGTGTGACCAATTGAATTACATCTCAAACATCGCACCTTGCACATGCCTTTAAATCAGATAAGAGTCAGGGTCGAAGCCACCTCCTCGATATATTTGCAGGTTGGGTTTGGTCAGGTCCATAACATAAGGTTATTAGGTATTAGGTGTTTTAATGGGCAAAATGGTGCATAACTCCCCAGGGTCTGAAGAGATGTATCTCAGGCTACTATGGGAGGCAATGATAGAGATTGCTGGGACCCTGGGAGAGATATTTAGCACATCACTAGCCACAGGCAAAGCACTAGATGACTGGAGGAGAACTAATATGGTTACTTTGTTCAATAAAGACAGTTGTGATAGGCCTAATAATTACAGACCAGTTAGTTTGACTTCAGTAATAGAGAAATTACTGGAAAGAAATGAGGGAGAATTTTGGACACTTGGAAAGGCAGAGATTGATCAAAGGTAATCAGCACTGACTTGTTAGAGGGAGACCCTGTCTGACTAATTTATTTTAGTCTTTTGAGTAGGTGATGGGGTTGTGCAGTTTACATGGACTTCAGTCATGCTTTTGACAAGGTTCCACATGAAAAGCTGGTCCAAAATGTAAGAGTCTATGGAATCCAAGGAGAAAGTGAGGACTGCAGATGCTGGAGATCAGAGTTGAAAATGTGTTGCTGGAAAAGCGCAGCAGGTCAGGCAGCATTCAAGGAGCAGGAGAATCAATGTTTCGGGCATCAGCTCCTTGGATGCTGCCTGACCTGCTGCGCTTTTCCAGCAACACATTTTCAACTCTATGGAATCCAAAGCAAGTTGTCAAACTGAATCTAAATTTGGCTTAGCAATAGGAGCCAAAGGATGACGGAGGAGATTGTTTCTATCATTGGAAGCCTGTGACCAGTGGTGTACCACAGGGGTAGGGGCTTGGACCTTTACTGCTTTGTTATTTACATTAATGAATTCGATGTACATTTAGAAGGTATAAATAATAAGTTTTCAATTGTCACTAAAATTGGTGGTGTTAATAGTGAGGAGGATGATCTCAGGGTACAGTCTAATATTGATTAGCTGGTAAATTGGGAAGAGCAATAGCAGATGGAATTTAATCCTGTAAGTGAATGGTTTGTCCCTAGGCAGCATTGAGGAACACAGGGACCTTGGTTTACAAGCTCATTGATTCCTGAAGGTGTCAACACAGATAGACACGGTATGAAGAAGGCATTTCAGATGCTTGCCTGTATTAGTCAGGGCATAGAATATAAGAGCAAGGAAGTCTTGTTACAACTTTATAAAACATTGGTTAGGCCAAAGATGAAATATTGTTCAGTTATGATTAACACACTATCAGGAGGATAGCAATTGCACTAGCGAGTATGGTGAGAAGATTCACTAGGATGTTGTCTGGGATGAAAATTCCTGATTAGATTACCTACAGTGTGGAAACAGGCCCTTCGGCCCAACAAGTCCACACCGACCCACCACCCACCCATACCCCTTCACCTAACACTACGGGCAATTTAGCATGACCAATTCGCCTGACTTGCACACCTTTGGACTGTGGGAGGAAACCGGAGCACCCAGAGGAAACCCACACAGACACGAGGAGAAGTGCAAACTCCACACAGTCAGTCAGTCGCTTGAGGCGGGAATTGAACCCAGGTCTCTGGTGCTGTGAGGCAGCAGTGCTAACCACTGTGCCACCGTGCCGCACATGATGAAGGGCTCTGGCCCGAAACATTGATTCTCCTGCTCCTCAGATGCTGCCTGACCTGCTGTGCTTTTCCAGCACACACTTTCCACCTGGGATGATAAGTCTCAGTTACGAGGAGACACTGGGTAGGCTAGATTTGTTTTCTTGGAGCAGAGGAGGCTGAGGGAGTATCTTAATGAGACATACAAAAAAATGAGAGGCATAGACAGAGTAGATTGTGAGAATCTTTTGCTCCCATGGCAGATGTGTCTAAGACCAGAGAGCATAAGTTTAAAGTGAGGCGTAAGTGGATTAGAGGAAATCTGAGAGAAAAATAATCACCCTGAGGCTGGTAGAAATATGGAACATGCTGCCTGAATGGGTGGTGGAGGCAGGTACTTTCACAACATTTAAGAAGCATCTGGATGAGTACTTAAAATGCCAGGGCATAGTAGGCTATGAACCAAATGTGGAAAATTGGGATTATTGTAGTTTGGTATTAGCTGGTCAGCAAAGACATGGTGGGTCAAAGGGCCTGGTTCTATGGTGTCTGACTGTATGACTAAGAATTGTCTTTTGCATTAATGTGCTCAGCATGCTTATCATTGAGGATAGGAATGGTTGTGGAGTGCCCTGCTGTTAGTTGTATCATTCCCCCCTTCTATTCGTGACTCAGTGTGGCAGGTTTGCTGGGCTTAGACCTGATCTCTTTGTTGTGGGATTGCTTGGCCCCAACAATTGATTACTGCTTCCACTGATTGACATTCATGTAATTCTGGAATGTAGCATTGCCAGATTGACACCTCATATTTAGTTATATCAGTTGCTGTCTTGGAATGCAGCCTCCTACATTTTTTTATGAACAAGTGTTACAACTAGTCCTGAAGTGAGATTACCCAATTCATTCGGATTCCAAATGGGATACCCTAAATCGTTAGACTCCAGTGTAAGGAGAAAGAAATTAGCTTCATTCTTTTCATTCACACCCTCAGTTGGTCACAAAAAGATGCATTTTTAAAAAAAAAACCTTTCTTAGTGGATAGCACTCTCCCAAACTAAGTGAATTTATGTTTACAAAATCATCAATTTACCAATCGACTGAGATTATTAGTTGCAAAACATGAGAAGAAATCCTAACACAGCAGTTATATTGGGAGTAGGAAGTGAATTCACAAAACTACAATGTTAAAAAAAGATTTGGATCAATTTCTGAGTTGCTTGTGAAGTGTAACTAGTTGAACAGCCGTTAAAGTAAATGTTATCTGTATTGCTGACATTGGTCAATCTCACAGTCAATCTCACAATTCTTTGGTATACAAGTTGATTAAATTCCTTTGCCCTGATTCCTTTTGACACTGACAGTCTGGAAACACTCAAAGTTTGTCACTTTTTTCTTTTTTCTTACCTGCAGTGCATGGCTTTTTAATGGCTGTTCTCAAAGCTGTGAAATTCACAACACACTAGGACATCAGGGCACTAAACAGGTGAGGGGAAGGCCTAGGGGTATTATCGCTGGACTGTTTATCCAGAAATTCAGATAACATTCAGGGGACTTAGGTTCAAATCCCACCACCGCAGAAAGTGGAACTTGAATTAAATAAATATCTGGAATTAAGAATCTAATGATGACCGACTATCGGGAAAAACCCATCTGGTTCATTAATGCCCTTGAGGGAAGGAAACTACCATCCTTACCTGATCTGGCCGACATCTGACTCCAAATCCACAGTAATGTGGTTGACTCCTAACTGCCCTCTGGGCAATACATGCTACTTAGCCAGCAATGCCCACATCCTGTGAATGAATAAAGAACTAAAAAAGAGCACAATTGCAGCTTGGTTTTAATACCAGTGTATTGTTCATGTCTGGTGGGTGAAACTCTAACATAAGTGGAGGAGATGGTGATCTACTGTGAATGGGTTGGATAGTCAGCCTCTCAATACCTCTTCCTCTTTAGTATTTCTGTTTGAAGCTTTCCTGACTCTACAAGTCTGAAATTCTATTGTTCCACTCAGAACTCTGCCAATTATTTGCTGAATTTACAACTGCAGTAATTATTTTGGCTGGAGCAATTGTCCTTTAAAATACGGATTTTGGAATTAAAAATTCAATATGTCCACAGATGAATGGGGTTATGATCTGTGATCATGACGATGGGAACGTTGGGGATATGCTGGGCCATGAAGTTACAGATAGTGATAGAGTACAATTCTGCTGCTTGTGATGGCTCACAGCGCCTCATGAGTGTCCAGTTTGAGTTCCTGGATCTGTTTAAGATTTATCTCATCTAGCATGGTAGTAGTGTCTCACAGAATGGAGGAGGACATCACCTGTGTGAAGATGGGGGTATATATATAATCACATTGCAGTGGAAGTTTTTAGAACTTCTGTAACTTTTAGCATTGAATAGAACAGCTGAGAAGTAAACACACAGTTATCCACTCATATTATAGGGATAAAGATAAAAAGAAAATAGCTAAATAAAAAAAGCTTACATTCTACATATGTTAGAACAAAAATAAAGTGCACTGACAGTTTCCATGGTGAATGTGTTAAACAGTTCTTAAAACTAAGTATAGGAATAAGAAATTCAAGCAGAAAAAGTTCAGATTATTTAAACATTTCAACTGCTGAATTTGTGACCAAAAGCTTTAACCCACAAACATGGAGTTGTAGATATGTTTTGGCTATCTTGGCCAATGTTGAAGGCTGAAAATTGCTTCAGACTCCTTTCTATTACATGTGAAAATAGTTTGTAAAACTGGAAAACCAACTGTTGTGGAGCAGAGAAGATTTATTGCATTGTGTTGAAATTTACTAAATACACCCACAGTCATTTGATGTTCAGCCAAAAAAACATTCAACCTGGTAGAGTTTGAAATTCCAGCCCAACAAGTAGCTGTAAGGATCATTATCAATTTCATACAATAAATGTTTCTTTACAATGTTACAACAAATTTCAATTCATTACAATAAAAATGATAAAGATTTACTAAATGTGATGCCACAGTGGGTCACGCATTTGCTGTGTTTCAGAACAGCAATTCATTATGGCTTTCCAATCTTGTAGTATTGACCATGATGAAGGAGTGTAAGCAAATAGCAAGGCAGGCTTAAAAAATGACTAAGGTGAATAATTCATGCATATATGCATCCACTAAATTAGTAGGACTTTGCTTGCAGTTTAACTGCAGTGTAATGAGCACGGAAGGTGTTGTGATTAGCCTCCAGCTTTAAGCAGATCTGCAGATCAAAGAGATCCATTCAAGTTAGCCAAAAAATATCTGTTGTGGGGATACTTGGAGCAGATGAGGCTTCCAGGATCTCACAAGGAAAGTTACAGCTTTTCCTCCCAGCAAGCCAGCAGGCAACCTAGGTCTGCCCAACCTTTCCCTATTGAATGATGCTGCAGTCCACAATGGGTGCGAAATAGGTAGAGATAGATTCCAGGCATTAAAATACCTACATCTGTAGATTAACAAGTGTTTTGCACACTCACCCCCTGTCCATTTTATCTGAAAACTGTTTGTGATTTGAAATATATCCACCAGCTCCAGGAAGGGGATAACACTGCCTTTGGAGATTATTCAACATTGCTTTTTATCCAGAACATAACATTATATGAAACTACATAAACTTATGCATTGCCATATTTCTATCTTGTAAATCAACTTTACACATAACATTGAAATGACCCAAATAAAAGTGATAAATAACTGTCCCTGAGATTGTACTTCAGGAATCCTGAAGAAGGGCTCATGCCTGAAACATCGATTCTCCTGCTCCTTGGATGCTGCCTGACCTGCTGCGCTTTTCCAGCAACACATCTCCATCTCTGTACAGGCTTTCACATGTTTGACCAATTCATTCTTCTCTGTCCTGCTTAGTGAGCCTGGTCTTGTTTGTTTTATTCTTACCTATCCAATTATAGCCAGCAATGGCTTACCCTCCCACTCCTATTATTCTATATCGGGAGTCACCATTCTCTTGTATCAACAGACACGCTGCCCTTTAGTGAGAAGGCATCAAACACCAAATCCACATTGACAAAAGTCAGCTGTACTTTTTTTTATTTAACCTGTTCAGAGATGTTAATACACACCACTGGAACAGTGAGACTTGAACAGGCCCACTCAGTCCAGGGGTAGAGACACTATCATTGTGCCACAAGAGGACCCAGCAGTAATTTCCTATTTCTCTCATTTTTGCCCCAGACAACTTCAATGTTTCTCTTGATTTTTTCATTTTTATTTCAACCCTTCTAATCATGGACTTAATTTGAGACTAATTGTTTGTAAACCCAGTATTCTATTTAACCCTGATTTAGTCTTAATCTCACATCTTGTCATCAGAAAGACCAATTATTTTGCATCAGCAATAAAGCTCATCACCTCCCTGACTTTAGCCCATCCATTATGAAAACCAATATTCACATATATGTAGAATGTAAGCTTTTTGATTTAGTTATTTTATTTTTATTTTTATCCCTATAATATGAGTGGATAACTGTATGTTTACTTTTCAGCTGTTCTCTTCAATGCTAAAAGTTACAAAAGTTCTAAAGATCTCCACTGCAATGTCATTGTGGAGACATAGCCCCATCTTCACATGGGGACCCTGGGACCCTGGAGCTGGGAGGCAGCAGTACTAACCACTGAGCCACCTTTGCTGTCATGTTATCTGAGGATACTATTTGCCATCAGACAGGGAGGTACCAGCGGTGCAGTCAGTTAGGGAGGGTGTGTGGGAGAGCTTTGCTGCACGGGCAGATGAGGGAGACTTTGGGAGTTGGGGATAGTGGGAGACTTCAAAGAAGAGGGACCAGTTTATACCTGCCAACAAAGATATATTCAAATAACTGGGAGCCAGGATAACTTGAAGTCATTGAGGTGATCAATTCCCTATAAATGAATGTGGGATCTTCAGCACTGCATACATTCAGAAGCTGCTATATGGAGAAAATGTAATGATGCTCTTGTAATGATCACAGAGTCGATTGTTAAAATTCAATATTAGGATCTGAGGTGCAGTAAAAGGCTGGTAACTGCTTTGTTTATATCTGCCAGAAAGCAAATATTTAAGAAATAAAGCCTTCTTATGCTTTTAACTTTAATGTTGGATTGATAATTACTCTATATATTGATGAATTCCTCTATTTACTACTCTTGTATGAGTCAAAGTATCTCAAATGTCAATCAAAATATAAGAGGTTATGTTACCACATGGCTGCACCACCTAACAACTGAGTTGGTGAGTTTGAAACAGGAATGATGAAAATCAAGAGGTAGCCCCTGAAAATTAAAATCTCACCAGAAAATCTCAAGAACAGTCTTGAGAACAGCCTCCCCATTACGCTTGATCCACCTCAATTTGCCTGTCGGACCAACCAATCCAAGTCAAATGCCATATCACTTGCCTTTCACTCCTCACTAGAACATCTTGACACCAAGAACAGCTACATAAGAATCCTACTCATTGACTACAGTTCAGCCTTCAACACTATTATCCCCTCGAGCCTGATTACTAAACTTAGTGACGTTGGACTAAGCCCCACTTTCTGCAACTGGATCCTTAGTTTCCTGACCCACAAGCCACAATCAGTGAAGATTGGGGACAATATTTCATCCTCACTAACACTCAACACTGGTGCTCCCCAGGGGTGCGTACTCAAACCCATACTGTACTCATTGTATACCCATGACTGTGTCATCAAATATCAGACTAATGCCATTTACAAGTAGGTGGCATGGTGGCGCAGTGGCACTGCTGCCTCACAGCACTAGGGACCCGGGTTCAATTCCCACCTCAGGCAACTGACTGTGTGGAGTTTGCACATTCTCCCCGTGTCTGCGTGGGTTTCCTCCGGGTGCTCCGGTTTCCTCCCACAGTCCAAAAATGTGCAGTTTAGGTGAATTGGCCATGCTAAATTGCCCATAGTGTTAGGTGAAGGGATAAATGTAGGGGCATGGGTCTGATTGGGTTGCGCTTCGGCGGGTCAGTGTGGACTTGTTGGGCCGAAGGGCCTGTTTCTACACTGTAAGTAATCTAATCTGTACGTTCGCTGATGACACCACCATAGTTGGTCGAATTTCAGATGGCAGCAAAACAGACTACAGACAGGAGGTGGAAGATCTGGAAAAATGGTGCACTGAGAAAAACATAGCTCTCAATGCCAGTAAAACCAAGGAACTCACTACTGACTTTCAGCAGTTGTTACTCATGCAACCCCCCCAACCCCCCACACACACACATTAACAGCACAGAGGTGGAACGAGTGGAGAATGTCAAGGTCCTGGGAGTGGTCATCCACAACAAGCTTTCTTGGACTCTTCGTGTGGATGCACTGGTTACAAAGGCCCAACAACATCTCTTCTTCCTCAGGCAGCTGAGGAAATTTGGCATGATGACGAATACCCTTGCCAACTTTTATAGGTGTGCCATCAAGAGCATTCTGCTGAAGGGCTTTTGCCCGAAACGTCAATTTCGAAGCTTCTTGGATGCTGCCTGAATTGCTGTGCTCTTCCAGCACCACTAATCCAGAATCTGGATGTATCACTACCTGGTATGGCAACTGTACCATTCAAGATCGGAGATGGTTACAGACAGTGGTGAACTTGGCCCGGACAATCACAAAGGCCAACCTCTCATCTTTAGAATCCATCTACCAGGCCTGCTGTCAAGGAAAGGCCACCAGCATTCTTAAAAATTCATCCCACCTGACAATGTTTTTCTACAACCTCTACCACTGGGGAGAAGGTACAGATGCCTGAACACATGCACCAGCCAGTTTCAAAACAGTTTCCACCCTACTGTTGTTAGAATATTGAATGGACTCACAAACTCTTAACATTCGCCTGTACCTGTGTTTTTGTTTTTGCTGCTGTTTACCTATTATTTACTTATCTATGCTACTTAACTCTGTAATCATCCTGTATTGCTCACAAGAAAATGCTTTTCACTGTGCCTCGGTACATGTGACAATAAATTCAATTCAACTCAATTCAATTGAAGAAAAATATGCTGCATCCTGGCCTCATTATTTCCTCACCCACCAACTCAGGGTAATCTGTACTTTCTACAACTCATCTCACACTGATGCCTGACTTGACATTGTGTGTCTAAATCAATAACGTTTTTGCCAATTATGGTGATTCCATGCAGCTAATTTAACTTCTTTTGCTAATGCAACAGAAATATAAGAGCTGTTGCCCATCCTTTCATTACTTACCTCATGGTTACCTTGCTGAAATAGCATATTCCCCAAAAAGAATGAATAATGCCTAGGATTGTTCTCTCCACGAAAAGATGTGGGACAGTTTGACATTTGACCCAAATGACAGCATTTCCAGGAATCCAACATTCCCTTCAAAATGTTGTGCCAAATTTATGTGTTCAGGTCCTGGACTGGATTTGTACAAACGATCTTTTCTGACTAATGTCTCAATCAATACTCTATCTCCTGGAAATTCCATCTAATATCCATAATTTCATGCTATTTATTGTAAGCAATACTTATTAGTATTATCCAGATTTCAACCTTCACAAAATAATACATTTTACCTTCCCAAAATTTGACTTAAATTGCCCAAATTAGTCATAGGATCACTTTAAGGAGCAAAGTTAAAGCTTTCAAGTATTTATTCTATGCAGAAAAGTAATAAACCAACTAATTTATTTGATTGCTTTTACACAAAATAATTTATTTTTCTTTCTTCATTTCCTCTCTCAAGTGTCAATTACTGGGGTGCTATTAGTGGGAGACTGTCACAAACTTTGAACCATTCACATCGTCATTATTCATTCAAGTCTTGATGGTGAGTATTAGCAGGCTAACCAAACATTTTAGGACATCACAAGCAAGTCTGGCTCTGTCCTTACCAAATCTGAAAATATACATATTTCCAGCAGAAGTATGTAGATAATAAGCAGGAATCCTGGCGTATTCCCTAAAGCTCTCTTGAAGCCAATTACAGTGACTCATAGCTGCCTCTATGCAATTGTAACTAATTCAGGAGTATGCCAGGTATCGATCTGGGACTTTCCTTGTTTATGTGGTTAAGCTGTTTACTGGATAAACTTGTAAGCTAGTGCCCCCAAACCTTTTCCCAATGTGAACTCATTTTGAAGCTTAAAAATGTTGTAACCCTTTGGTGAACTGTGGAAGCGAGAAGAAAAGACCTATGAGGCAAGGGTGTTAGTTTCTTCCACATCAAAGATCACAATTCCAAAATTTCAACTTATGGATCCACATAGGGTCCCAGTGCTCACTTTTGAAGTTCTTTCCCGAGTCATTTGGGTAGCAGAAGTATTTTTTTAAATCCACCTGAATATCCTTAATCTGCATCTTTTGTACTCCGAGATTTAATACAACAACGTAATTGCATGGTAGCACATTGAGCTGTTCCAGAAAAAAAAGACGCACACCTTCAACCAGCTTGAACTTTGCTGTTAATCCAGGAGACCCAGCAAACCAGACCTGTACCACAGTAAACTACTCCTCAACTGGCAGTGTGGTTTCCTGGTATACTGTGAGTCCCAGGTCAATCAGAAGTCATGGCATCAGTTGTTTATAATGAACAAGAAGTTTTCTATCTTGACTTGGAGATGCCGGTGTCGGACTGGGCTGTACGAAGTTACAAATCACACAACACCAGATTATAGCCCATCAGGTTTAATTGGAAGCACACTAGCTTTTGGAGCGTCGCTCCTTCCAACCACCTGATGAAGGAGCGGTGCTCCGAAAGCTAGTGATTTGTAACTTTGTACTTCCCTCTTGACCATATTCTCAGGGGGGCTTACTAGCAAGGGAAATCCAACTCAAGGATTTCCATGTAGAAAATAAAACTGATGTTTCTACAATAAAAACAACACAATGTTAAAATGATCACACTGCTTTATACATGTAGAACTGGAGCCAGTTCCTGTTGATATTGAGGCATATGACTAAAGTTGACAAAATGGCCACCTAAGGCTTTTTAGCTAACACAAGGTGGCTGAATGGGTTGGCAGTGACATATAGCAAATATTCACAGCCACACTTGTCATCTCTGTACAGAGTTACTGGATAAGATAATGAAAGGGCTTGTGGGGGTGGGGGGGTCATAAAAGGGTCCTGGGGAGAAGAAACATTGGGGAATTCACTTGGGTTTCTAAAAACAGGCAGTTCCAAGTACTGGCACATAAGCATTTTAATAAGGGCATTTCCTCATTGCTGATGAAGGGCTCCTGCCTGAAACGCGATTTTCCTGCTCTTCAGATGCTGCCAGACCTGTTGTGCTTTTCTAGCACCACTCTAATCTTGACTCTGATCTCCAGCATCTGCAGTCCTCACTTTTGTCCTCGCATTTGTGAAAGGCCTAGTTAAGCCACAGTCCCAAGATTGTTATTCAGTAAAAAGTAGAAAAAAAGTCTGATCCTACTGTATTCTGAACTTTCTAAGCAATTGTAAATTAGAAATGCAAATAGCAAATTGGTGTGAAAGGATCTGTTGCATTTCTTGAGCAAATGTTTATAGATAGTAAAAGTGGTCCACTGAAACAAGAGAGAAGATAAAGCAATAAATGGTATAAGTACTATCACTAAAATACCACTAGTACATAAAGAGGGCAAAGAAAGTTTGTAAAAAGAGAGGTCAGGACTGGAGAGAGATAAACAATTGAAGCTTAATTGTAGATGTTGATAATTTGAGCAAATTCTTACATGCAAAGATCAAGGGAAGAGTGACAGAGACATATTACAAAATATAGACTGAAGATATGGCTATGTCCCCTAGTTATTTGTGGAATCTAAACACAGTTCATTTAATGGGTAGAAAGTAAGGGTTGCAGATGCTAGAGATCAGAGCCGAGAGTGTGGTGCTGGAAAAGCATAGAAGGTCAGGCAGCATCTGATGAGCTGGAGAATTGACATTTCAGGCATAAGTCCTTCATCCTGAAATGATGAAGGGCTTCCTGATAGAGGGCTTATGCCAAAACGTTGATGCTTCTGCTCCTCGGATGCTACCTGACATGCTGTACTTTTCCAGCACCACAGTCTCAACATTTCATTTAATCATTTGGTAAAGTTGTAAAGTGATTGAGTATGCTAAATTCAAACTTGATTGGAGTTTGGGTTGTTTGGGGTATAATTTAAACTGATTGTCCTAATTTGAATTTGTTTTTGTCTCCAGGCAACCAGCTAATCTAGCTTTCAACCAAGTGTTACATTGTTACCTTATTCAGAACACTTGGAGCTGTGTCAGGTAGTTTTGCTAGTTTTTAACTCTCTTAAAGGTACAGTACACCCACATCTTTATAACAAGGAAAAATAAGCTGAGAATGTGCTCTCAAAGGGCAATGACTTACTGAAACGATTGATCGTGGATTACTACTTGATAATGACAACATAAAGCTTCAATCTATACATCACAAGGTAAAGACAGTTATGGGCTCAAATAAAAGTGAAATACTGGAAATCTGAAAAAACCACTGAAAGTGCTAAAGTAACTCAGCAGGTTTGGCAGCATCTGTGGTGAGAGAAATTGAGTTCCCTAAAGTTTCCAAGAATAGTCATATTGGATTTGAAATGTTAATTCTATTTCTCTCTCCACAGATGCTGCCAAACTTGGTGATTTTCTTCAGTGATTGCTGTGTTTACTTTGGGACAGTCTCATTTTGATCAAAACCTTGATGAGGAAAAGCAAACAAATTTAAAAGAAAACAGCTGTTTGATATATTCACCCGATATATTAAAGAGTCTGTTGCTTTGCTGGTGGTAGCTAATAATGAAAAAAAAACATGGTATTTTGGTGGTGTGGGAAAAAAAGCTCAGTTGTGTATAAGAGCATTTCTGGATATCAAATGAAAAAAGAAATCAACAAGGTTGTTGGATTTAAGTGACTATGTTGGGTAATTTCTGAGGTAAAAACAATGACTGCAGATGCTGGAAAGCAAATACTGGATTAGTGGTGCTGGAAGAGCACAGCAGTTCAGGCAGCATCCAAGCTGCTCGTTGGATGCTGCCTGAACTGCTGTGCTCTTCCAGCACCACTAATCCAGTATATGGGTAATTTCTGAGTCAGTTCTGTTGGCAGGAATCTCCACCTACAGTGTAAAGCAGAAATTTGGACTCAAGCTGCCAACCATTTAAATGAAAGACTGGAAAATCATGTCCCACATATTCCTAGATTTCCAAATTGTGCTTCTTGTAGCTAAGGAGTTCCACTGCCAGTATCAGCTGGGGACTTTATACTCTAAAGCTCACGTTCAAATGTAGATCATTCTCAAGTGGTTTGATGGCTGCTCTATGGAATTCCTGTGTCGTCGGGTATTATGGCTAGTGCACACAAGAAGGAGACACCCAAATGGCGGTGTCCAATGGCTGAAAGGTAAAATGAAAATAAAAGTTGAAAGTGTGGTGCTGGAAAAGCACAGCAGGTCAGGCAGCATCCAAGGAGCAGGAGAATCAACATTTCAGGCAAAAGCCTTTCATCAGGAATGGCCAAAACATCGATTTTGCTGCTCCTCAGATGCTGCCTGGCCTGCTGTACTTTTCCAGCATCACATTCTCAACTCTAATCTCTGCATCTGCAGTCCTCACTTTCTTCAAAATGGAAATAAGGTCATGCAGTGAATGGGGTTTCCACAATTTATATAGAGAGATGTACTTTCTTTGAAAGTCTTAATTGATTTGTTATTTCCTCCTTCCCTGGTGGTATGCTGATAATAGTCTAGATTATAAATGTAAAACAATGAAGTTTTGAAACAGGGATAAATATACTTTAAATGTGTGCTTGGTATTTAGGAAAGGCACTGGGAGGATTTATCAGAAGGCCACCAGGAATGAGACTTCAGTTCTATGTAGAGACTAGAAAAGTTGAGGTTTTTCTCCTCTGACCAGACAATATTAAGGGGCATTGTGTTTAAAATTATGATATGTTTTACTAGAGTAGATGTGTAGGAATAGGCAGGATGGTTGGTAACCACAGATACAGATTTTAAAAAATGACAAAACAACCACAGAACAGGTGAGTCTTTTTTCCACTGAGTCACCATGATGTTGATTGACTGGTGGAAACAGTTTCAATAATAGCTTTAGAAAAAGGAATATATGCTTGAAAAATGGGGATGGTGGGTAGAGGAGGGTAAGTAGAGCAATGAGTAAACAGAATGACAGTGGAATTACATTACTAGCATTCAAAGAACTGGCACAGACATAGTGGACTGAATAGCCTTATATAAATGGAAGCTGTAAGAAAGGATTTAATTCAGAACTATACGATTCAAATATATTTCTCTGTGTAGCCTTAAAATATTTACCCAAAATGATGCATATAAACGTCTGAAAATCAAGTTAAATTTTATGAGGGGTAAAAGTAAAGTTTACGGTATTTATCTTTTTTTTCAAATGCAAAATGGTGTGCTTTGTTCATCTTAAGAGTTTTATAGACATTTCTTCATGACTCTTTGCAGCAAAACCTCAACCCTTTTAACTCTATCTTTGCTACTTTCAAAAGAACAAGCGTTACTGGATTTTACAGAACACTTAATTCATATCCTTTACATTAATACAGCAACTGCAAATTCTGCCAATTATTTTGCCCCTGCCTCAGTATGCTTGCAAGCATTGTAATGGGTTTATGAACCAGCTGCTGCGGTGTATGTACACCAAAGTCACACCCTCTTTATTAATGAGAGCTGAGAATATATACAATGGTAAGTGTCAAAATAAACCGGCAATATTGATTCAGGAACTTAATGGATAGTAGGCCCATTTCTTTGAGTCTCATTTTTATGTGTACAATAGGGCGCAGACAGGATAATTGTGGGAAAATGAAGCTTTAGCATAATGGCCATAAATCATCCTAGAAACCTCTTTGAAGTATAGGTAGTACAGGATTTTTACAAGAGTTGTAAACTGGAGCATGCAGAAGTAGGGCCTGAACAGTGCAAGTCTGTAATTGTTATTGTGATCATTGTGGTCTACTTTAAACTAGGGAGACAAAATGCAGACTAACTGACTGCTTTGCAGAACACCAATGATCTATCTGCAAAAAAGACCCTAAGCTTTCAGTTGTCTACCATTTCAACACGCCGCCATGTTCCCTGGTCAAAATCTCTGTCTCATACTTGCTATAGTGCTCCAGAAAACTTCAACGCAAGCTGGAAGAACACATCTCATTTCTGCTTGGGAACCCTGCAGCCTTCAGTACTCAGTATCACACTCAATAATTTTATAACCTCAGCACTTTGTCCCATATCCTTACTGCAACGTTCACATACCAAGTTCTGTCATCACTGGATAAAAGCAAATTACTGCAGATGCTGGAATCTGAAACCAAAAGAGAAAATGCTGGACAATCTCAGCAGGTCTGGCAGCATCTGCAAGGAGAGTACCTAGCATAAATACGTCCCTATTTCCCCCTTTTTTAGCTTTGACAAAGGGTCAGTTAGACTCAAAACGTCAGCTCTTTTCTCTCCTTACAGATGCTGCCAGACCTGCTGAGATTGTCCAGCATTTTTTCTTTCTGGTTTCAAGTTCTGATATCACATGGGCTGCTTGCACAACCAACACATTTTCAGTCACTAATGGTCCCCATTAGCAGCTATTCATTGTCCCAGGCTGACCCATATGCACTCTATTGTTGTTCTGTCTCTCTCTCTCTCTCTCTCTCTCTGGGTTCCATTTCCACTTAGTGTTGACTCCTACACCCTCTTTCACCCAGTCTTCAGCATACATGCCAACTTTTTCCAAGCTGAAACCAACTCTGAAGAAAGGTCAATGGATGCAAAACCTTAATTCTGCTTTTTCTCCACAGATGCTGCTAGACCTGCTGAGCTTTCCTTGCTATTTCTGTTTTTGTTTCTGTTATTGTGGTGCTTGTGCTATATTACGAGTCCCAGTTGCTTTTTTGGTTGTTCAACAATTTTTCATGCTGATCCTTTTTCAGGCTTTTTCCTCCTGATTGCCTCAGGTTCCCAATTGTGTGATACCAATTGCACTGATCCAAGAAAGCCAATGCACTTTTCAGACAGTGAGATGACATCATTACATATAATGATACAGTGTATACGCTACTTGCTTCATCTTTAGTGGTCACAGTGGAATGGAATCAAAGCAAAGTGCCATCAGTCAGTCAGCCATATGTAGTGTTGCACTCATAAAATGTAGAATAAGCTTAGAACACAGACTACACTTAAGTTTGAAATAATGTAATACTTGTAAGTCATTAGTGTTGTTTAGAAACTTCAAGCCATATGTCTCAACAAGAACATGGACTTGCTGGCAAATGTTACATAGGCTTACATGTAGGGAAACACTCAGACTGGTAAAGAGTACTTGAACCAAGAAACCAAGTCCAATGTATTGCCTATTCATTTCCTGCCCAAAGCCTTCTGTCCAGAAGGAGAGGTTATCTTATGTTGATTTGGAGATGCCGGTGTTGGGCTGGGGTGTACAAAGTTAAAAAAAATCACACAACACCGGGTTATAGTCCAACGGGTTTATTTGGAAGCACTAGCGTTTGGAGTGCTGCTCCTTCATCAGGTGGTTGTGGAGAATAAGATTGTAAGACACAGAATTTACAGCAAACGTTTAGTGTGATGTAACTGAAATCATATATTGAAAAAGACCTGGATTGTTTGTTAAGTCTCTCATCTTTTAGAATAGACATGTTGGTTTCAGTTCTTTCGTATGTAAACCGCAAAACTCTTTTTTAAAAGTTACATTTTCAAGTGTACTTTAAAATTGGTGTCATGTCAGCCCAGATATCTGCCCAGAATGTAACATTTTTAAAAGAGTTTTGCGATTTACATATGAAAGAACTGAAACCAACATGATCATTCTAAAAAATGAGAGACTTATAGAGCCATGGAGATGTACAGCATGGAAACAGATCCTTCGGTCCAACCCATCCGTGCTGACCAGATATCCCAACCCAATCTAGTCCCACCTACCAGCACACAGCCCATATCCCTCCAACCCCTTCCTATTCATATACCCATCCAAATGCCTCTTAAATGTTGTAATTGTAGCAGCCTCCATCACTTCCTCTGGCAGCTCATGCCATAACTTACCACCCTCTTTGTGAAAAAGCTGCCCCATAGGTCTCTTTTATATCTTTCCCCTCTCACCCTAAACCTATGTCCTCTAGTTCTGGACTCCCCGACCCCAGGGAAAAGACTTTGCCTATTTACCCTTTTTCAAAATATAATTTCAGTTACATCACACTGTAAACTTTTGTTATAAGTTCTGTGTCTTACAATCTTATTCTCCACAACCACCTGATGAAGGAGCAGTGCTCTGAAAGCTAGTGCTTCCAAATAGACCTGTTGGACTATAATGTGATGTTGTGTGATTTTTAATATAATCTTATGGGGAAATGTTAGGCCTGTATGTGTTGGAATTGAGGTCCTAAGGGGACTTGACTTGATGATTGCTAAGAAGATGTTTCCCTTGTGGGG
The DNA here is from genome assembly GCF_047496795.1 of Chiloscyllium punctatum. Taxonomy (NCBI): domain Eukaryota; kingdom Metazoa; phylum Chordata; class Chondrichthyes; order Orectolobiformes; family Hemiscylliidae; genus Chiloscyllium; species Chiloscyllium punctatum. The sequence goes on along the minus strand of NC_092770.1, from coordinate 12,137,297 downwards.
AGACTAGGACTAGGGGACAGTTGAACAATAAGGAGGCCTGAGACTGAGATGAGAACCTTTTTTTCCGTGAGGTCAAGCTTACTGAATATTGTTAAGGCTGGGTTAGAGAGGTTGTTGATTGGCAGGTTAAGTGAGAGGCCAAAACTTGGTACATTGAGTCTAATATGGGAAAACAACAAGTTAAGAAATTTGACAGTAAGCATAGAAAGGTGAATATTATTTAAATTGGGAAAATTGCAGAAAGCTGTAGCACAGCTCTATGCGTAATCTCTATATGTAAATCACAAAAAAGCTCGCAACCAAGTTAATTTGGTAATAGGGAAGGCTAACGAAATGTTGGCTTTTATTTCAAAGGGAATTAAAAACATAAAACAAGGAGTCCCTGCTAAAAAATATACAGAGCACAAGGTAGACCACATCTAGAATACTGTGGATAGTTCCAATCTTATCGAAGAAAGAAAGATATATTGATATTGGTGGCATTCCAGGAAAGGTTCACTAGGTTGATTCATGAATTGGAGGAATTTCCTTATGCAGTGAGGTCAATTGAACTGAACTTGTACTCATTGAAATTTAGAAAATTGAGAGGAAACCTTATTGAAATATACAAGATTCTTAGAGGGCTTGAGAGTGTAAATGCAGAGAGGTTGTTTCCCCTTGTGGGAAAATCGAAGACCAAGGGAATAATTTCAGTAAGAGATCACCCATTTAAGACAGAACTGAAAAGGCCTTCTTTTCAATCATGGTAAACCTGTGGCATTCTGTACCACTGAACACCACTGAGGCTGGGTGGTTTAGTATATTTAACATTGAGATAGGCAGATGTTAAATCAGCAAGAGAATCAAGGATTATTGGGAAAAGACAGGAAAGTGGAGTTGAGGATTATCAGATCAATCAAGATCTCATTGAATGACAGAGTGGACTTGATGGGCTGAATGGCCTACTTCTGCTCTTATGGTACAGCCCCCAATTTCTATGTTTGTCTGTGATCTATGACTCTGAGTTCCCTGTTTGATCTAGCATCACACAAAGCTCTGCACCAGCAATGCTAAATGGCAACATTTACCCCATTCAATCCCTATTTGATACTTCTAATGAATGATTCATTCTTGTTCATATATACTAACAACAATCATTCGGATAAAAGCAAATTACAGCGGATGCTGGAATCTGAAACCAAAAGAGAAAATGCTGGAAAATCTCAGCAGGTCTGGCATCATCTGTAAGGAGAGAAAAGAGGTGATGTTTCGAGTCTAACTGACCCTTTGTCATTAGGATATCAGTTTAGAGCTAGGAGTACAACTTAGTGCTATTTCATTGAGCCCTTGCTCTGCTCTTCAGTGGAGTGCAAAATTAGTGAATTTAACCTGTTATGCTAAATGCTTATTCAAATGTAATGTACATTTTAAATGAGTTTATTGTTAAAACGAAATTAAATTATTTCAGCTAGCCACTGATTTATGAGGTTTACTATTTTCACCTTAAGCATGTGACCAATAAGCATTGAGTTTGAGTACAGAGGAACAAGCAACTTAAACAAAATTACTAGATTAACAACTTTTGAGTTCTGATTAAAGGATTCAGAAAATGATCAGAAAGCATAATAAATATGTTGACATACTGTCAGTTCACAGAAAATCAAACGGAATTAGAATGATGAATCCATGTTTCATCTTGGCACCTGTATGTGATAGCGTACTCTGTCTAACGGCTATGCTAATTACCTTATGAAGGATTCAAATGACTGGGTAACTTGAAAAAAAATGTGCACCAAAAGGAATGAAAATGACTATCCCTTCTCAGTCATTAAACTGGAAACTTTCACATTACCTGATAAACACAGCGACCAAAATTTTGCAATATTAACTAAATTCTGTGTTACCAAGGTATTATTTAAAAGTGCACACATCCAAAAAGTGAACTTTTTTAATGCTTAAAAATACTTGAAGCTACTTACATTCAAAATATATGAATAAATTCAGATGCAGAGAAGAAAAAATCATTATGCAACTAATAACACACCGAGTTTTTGGTTCCAAAATGGTGTTAATTTCAATTCACAACATCCATGTCACATGCTGGAATACTCTGTGTGGTATTCATAAAACTTTATTGAAGAATAAATAAAGCTGTTTGCTTGGTAAGCAGGAAATTGCTGTATAAAAATGTTTTGCATAACTATTAAAGCTGAATTCATTTTCCACTGAAAGACCATTTTCCATACTCTAGTAATTAGGCAGCTGTTAATCATGCATTGATGTACAAATGTAAGGATTAAAACTGCAGGTGCACCAAGACATTTATTTCTTGTTTTATTGCAAAAACAAGACAAACTGAACAGTGTTTTGAATTTAACTAAGTGCACCCATAAAACTCAACCTTATAATTTTGTGAAAAATATGACTCTTTATTTAATCTAGTTTTGGCTACAGTATGAAGAAGTTTGACTTGATGTTAATTTAAAAAGCATATGAAAGTTATATAATAGAAATCTGTAAAGAGCCTTGCTCGCCTCCTGTCATAATTTCATCAGTGGCTAGATAGAACCCTCAAGGGAAGCCTGGAGACTAAGGATTTTCTCATTTCCTTCTGTCCAAACCTCACAAAGTAAATGATGGACAGGGTCAGGTTCTAAAATATATTTTCATCCATCTTTTCCAGCATTTCCCATGTTTTAACCCTTTCAGTATGGTTTTCACTTTATCCACAGTATTGGTGGTTAAAGTTACCCATGACACTTTGAATGAACCTGACTATTGCACAGTCTTCTTTCTGTAGCATTTGCCATGGTCCTCTATTTTTACTCATTCCTTTACATTTCCTTCATGATTAAGTTGGCAGATGGTAGAATTCGAATTCAATAAAAATCTGTAATAAAAAGTCGAATGCTTACCACAAATCCATTGCCAATTGTTGGAAAACCCCTAGGGTTCATTAATGTCCTTCAGGAATGGGAACTTCAATGCTTACCTAGTCTGGCCTACATGTGATTCCATACCCACAGCAATGTGGTTGACTCTTTACCGTCCTCTGTGCAATTAGGGATGGCAATAAGTGTTGCTCAGGGTGGGATACGAAGCTCCTTGGATGCTGCCTGAACTGCTGTGCTCTTCCAGCACCACTAATCCAGAATCTGGTTTCCAGCATCTGCAGTCATTGTTTTTACCAGGGTGGGATACCCCCATCCCACGAATGAATAAAAAATAGTTAATTGTTTATAATTCCATTCCTAGTTGTGCAATGTAAGCTGCATAGTATCTGCTTCAAATGGTTTCTTTTCACTCTTAAAAATCACACAACACCAGGTTATAGTCCAACAGGTTTAATTGGAAGCACTAGCTTTCGGAGCGCCGCTCCTTCATCAGGTGGGTGTGGAGTACACAATTGTAAGACACAGAATTTATAGCAAAAGTCTACAGTGTGATGTAACTGAAATTATCCATTAAGTAAAAACAATGACTGCAGATGCTGGAAACCAGATTCTAGATTAGTGGTGCTGGAAGAGCAAGGAGCAGCAAAATCGACTGGCAAATGTCACCAAGACCTTTCCCACACCTTGAAACAACCGCCAAACCTCAAACAGATAATTGTTCGTAGCAAACTGCCCGGCTCTCAGGACAACTCCATACAACCCTGTCACGGTGGACGCTGCAAGACGTGTCAGATTGTGGACAGAGATACCACCATTACGCATGGGAACACCTCCGACCTTGTACATGGCAGGTACTCATGTGACTCAGCCAATGTTGTCTATCTCATACATTGCAGGCAAGGATGCCCGGAGGCATGGTACATTGGGGAAACCAAGCAAAGGCTACGACAACGGTTGAATGGGCACCACACAACAATCAACAGACAGGAGGGTTCCCTCCCAGTTGGGGAACACTTCAGTGGTCCAGGACATTCAGCCTCGGACCTTCGGGTGACCATCCTCCAAGGTGGACTTCGGGACAGGCAGCAGAGGAAAGTGACCGAGCAGAGGCTGATAGCTAAGTTCTGTACCCATAGGGAGGGCCTCAACCGGGACCTTGGGTTCATGTCACATTACAGGTGATCACCATTGCACTGCGCGCGCGCGCACACACACACACACACACACACAGATATTCCTACATACGCACACTCTCACATACACACGGACACAGGTACACACAGACACGCACACAGACACCCACACACACCCTTATAGACACACACACTCTCACACATGCACCCCCTCACAGACTTAAGACACTCTGCACTCACTTCACACACACACACACACACACACACACACTTTGTCACACTCACAACCCCCACCCCAGACAGACACACACATACACAGACAGACAAAGACCCACATACACACATATATTTTGTGTGGTGAATTTGTACTTGCAGAGTTACATTGCACTTTGCTCAAAAACTATGTACATTCATGTAGAACTCTGAGCTCAAAAACTGCATGAATTTATGTAAAACTCTGTTATCTCACTTTTTAGATTGGAATCAATCTAAACATCAGGTCATAGACAGAGAACACAGGGGGCTAACACCTTCAACATATTGTCTAGCTATCACTCATTGTTAACAGTTAACCCGAGAATGCAACTTTTAAAAAAGGGTTTTGTGATTTACACATGAAAGAAGTGAAAGTATCACTGTATTCTAACAGATGAAAGGCTTAACAGACAATCAATTCTTCAATGTATAATTCCAGTTACATCACACTGCAAATTTTTGCTATAAATTCTGTGTTACGATCGAGCCCTCCACAATCACCTGATGAAGGAGCGTCGCTCTGAAAGCTCGTGTGCTTCCAATTAAACCATTTGGACTATAACCTGGTGTTGTGTGATTTTTAACTTTGTACACCCCAGTCCAACACCAGCATCTCCGAATCATGTGTGTGTATGTAAGTGTTAGGTGTCTAAGTCTGTCAGAGGATGCATGTGTGAGTGGGAGTGTGTGTCTGTAGGAGTGTGTGTGTGTCTGTGTGCGTGTCTGTGTATACGTGTGTATGTGTGTGTATAGGAGTGCCTGTGTGTGTGTGTAGGAGCGTTTGTGTGTGTGCATAGTGCAATGGTGGTCACCTGTAGTGTGACATGAACCCAAGGTCCCTGTTGTGTATGAATCCATGTAAGACTCTGTTAACTCACCGCCCCCACCCACCCCATTCTTCCACTATCAATGGTAAACCCTAAATTTATGCTTTCAGTGCACACTAGAATTTATAGCCTCTGGAAACATCTCAATCAAACTCACTCCCTTAATGTCTAAATTACTAATATATACCATGAACCACAAAGGAACCAGTGCAGAACCTTGTGAAACGCCTCCAGAATAGTCTCCTAATTTAAAAAAACTTATCACCCATAGTCTTTTGCTTTAAGCTATATTTGGATCCAACTTGCTACTTTCCGTTAGACCCCATGCTTTTATTCTGACTATTCTGACATGTGAGCTGAAAATGTGTTGCTGGAAAAGCGCAGCAGGTCAGGCAGCATCCAAGTAGCAGGAGAATCGATGTTTTGGGCATGAGCCCTTCCTGAAGAAGGGCTCATGCCTGAAATGTCGATTCTCCTGCTCCTTGGATGCTGCCTGACCTGCTGCGCTTTTCCAGCAACACAGTTTCAGCTCTGATCTCCAGCATCTGCAGTCCTCACTTTCTCCTCCTCGTCTGACATGTGAGACCATGTCAAAAGTCAATTGGATTGAATCAAACAAGTTAGTCAGGTAAGTTACTTGAAGAAGTTTTCTTTTCAGGTGGAAACCTATTTCACGTGAGTGGCTATTTTTAATGTCCAAAAGTAGGGTTTTGTGACATGTGTCAAACATGCAATTTTGAGGTACATGAACTGTACATGTCACACAGGCCGCTCACCCTGTCATCATTTAATAGCCAACTGGCCATTAGATGAGTTACAACAGGACTTCTGCAATGTCCTGCATTAGCCATCTGCCATTGGCCTCTGATTTGCCCTAGTAAAGAAGCACTACTAAGTTTCATTGCCCGACACCTACCACAATGAAAGCTGCCAGGCTGGACGATTGGCACAGCCTTTCTCAGCTCTGGTTAAATCCCAAGGGTGACAGGATAAAGCACTTAACTTTTCAAGATGATAGATTTTATCAAAAACATAAAGGAAGGAAGAGATCGTAAGCTTTCGGGAAGGGATCCTACAGGTAAGGCAACTATCTGAAGGTATAGCAACAAGAATTGGAAAAATTCAAACTAGAGCCCTCAAGATAATATAATTAGAGGAATGCAAATGTCATTGGAGTCTCGCAGGGTTGAAGAACTTCACAGAAACAGAGAGAGTCATTGTCTTGAATGGATTTTAACACAAGGTGGCATTTCCACAACTGAGGCATTGCTTAACTAGGAGTCAATGCAGATCAATAAACAGAGTGACAAGGGATAAATAGAACTTGGTGCGAATTAGGACCTGGACAGCATAAGTTTGAAGTTTATGGAGGGTAGAAAATTAAGCTCGATCAGAATTGTATTGAACATCAAGAGGTTGAACTTAAATGCTAAGAGGTCCTTGTTGAGGAACGTCATTGACCTCTGGAATAAATTGTGAGCATGCAACTCAGTGCCGAATATCCAAAATGAATGACAAGTATGTCTGCATATAGAAGTTAGGAAGACTACCAAAGGTTGTGTTATCAGTAAATGTTAACCCTTGAATATTCTGTGTTTCATCTTTGGTTTCTAAGACGCAATTTTGAAATAATCTACCCTAAATACCTTCTATGTTTCTTTTGTGTGTAAGATTGTGTAGCTGTATGGGAGGTATTGGTGGAGAGATGTGAGAAAAGATGTGATCTTTTCCTGCTATTTATGTTGCTTCTCTCTCATGCGATCAGAAAATGTGGGCTTATATGGCAAGATTCCAAAGTGAACAGGTAAGAGGGAAGCCAGCAGATGTTTCTGCTGGTGTCTCCTATCTTTGCTTAAGAATAAGCAAACACTTTAGGCATTCTCTCTTGGAAATAGGCAGATGGAGATTAAAATTTTAAATACGGCACAGAGATTCAAAGTTGGCAATTATAAAGAAGGATTGAAGTGTTGTGCAAATGATAAGATTTGCATATGAGAGTTTGTGTCTCAAATCAAATTATGCAGCAAGAACCAGGCAATCCTTTTTGTACTGGACAGGAAAACAAAGACTAAACAGCTCAAGCTGCACTCTCTGTTAAATCTAAACTCGCAACAGATTGCCATCTTTCTCAAGAGGTGTTTAATGAACATCTTTTGACAAGCGCACAGGGAAATTTCAATTCTGGTTGCACTTTATCCCACATTTGTTTTTGATTTCTTTCAATTCCTTTGCACAAATAACAACTGCATTTGCTGAACAGAATTAAATCTCGATGTGGAACTCATTTTGCATTATTTATTAGGAGCTTCACTTGTTTCCAAAAGCTGCTTGAATGAAATGCCTGTTGGACACTGTGTTCTATTTCATTCAGTTGGGTCTGGATCGCTGTCCCTAAAACTGTTGTTCTTATTTGCCCTTCCTTATACAAATAGCATTTTCAACTCATGCAGAAATTTGTCTGTTTGGGTAATTTAATATTTAATCTCATGCAGTCTCATGGAAGTTGTTAGGCAACTTGAAGATTGTCAAAGCATTAATTTAAATAGTAAGACAATGTTTCATTGAAGTCTCCAGCCCTTAATCTGTAGAAAATGAGGAAAGGTTTAAAGTTGTTTTAGGGAACCATACCACTTCCATAAACAGACATTCATTTGATCTGGTGAACTTGTGTATCAGTACTTGATTGAACAGTGTTCTGTTGTAGTATGTGGTTACATAACTTGCAATTTCCTTGTAGAAACTCTTGAGCCAAGTTTCAAAACTATATGTGTACGAATCTTTATTAAATCATATATCACTTGTAACTGGACCAAAGTATACGCAGTATGAAGCAAGTTTCTAATTGTAGGGACTTAAATGAAACGTGTAATTCGTATCTGGTGTAATTCATTCATTTCCTTGAGAACTATTGATTCTGTATGGAAAAATTACAATTGAGGTTATGGGGTGGGATCTTTCTCAAATTAAAGTTCACAATGACAGTTCTCCTAAGTGGCATTTGACCATTTCTCTGCCCTAATCCAAAGGTACGGAAGTGCAAACCTGCATTTCCACAACATCTTGTCTTATTATCAAGATACAACAAAGCACTTTTCAATTATTCCATTACTTTTGCTAGACTAATAATCCAGAAACCCCAGGTAATGTTCTGGGGACCCAGGTTTGAATTCTGTTATGGCAGGATGGTGGAATTTGAATTCAAATAAAATGTTGAATCAAGAATCTAATGATGACCATAAAACCATTGTCAATTGTCAGAGGGAAAGAAAACTTGCACGCTAATGTCCTTTAGTGAAGAAACAGCTGACCTTATCTGATCTGGAGATTCATAACAAAACAATGCAGTTGACTCTTACCTGCTTTATGAACAATTAGGGATGAGTCCAGCCAGCAATGCCGACATCGCATGAATGAATAAAGAAAAGCAGCTTTAATCATGAGTTCCCCACCCTCTCCTTCACCTGCAACCTCACATGCACCACAGTTACAAGCTGCTTGTACAGGTTGACCTGTCAATGATGTCACTTGATGACAGGCCCTTGTGGAGCTGTGGATCCCAGTAGCTAAGAGTCACAGAGATAGGAGAAGGCGGTTTCAGAGTGAAGGAAGGATATGGTGTTCATTAGCCATATACCTGCAGCTAAGGCCTTTAAATTGTTCTTAACTTATCATTTAAGGATCTCAATTGGCAGTTGGGTAACATGGTCCTTTCCACTGAGCACCTAATCCCAGCTATCCCACACCTCCAACTTTGCCCCCTTCAGAAGCAGAATATTCCACCAATGGAGTTGAATGAAAAAGCACTTTGAGAGAATTTATCTTCCATATTGTGTTATGCTTTGACAATGTTTGTGTGCACTTATCCATATAGTAGTCTAACTCTGGGGTCACCTTCAATATACCAATCTCTTGTCTTCTTTTCCTTGTACTTCCATCTTCACCTCCACCACCAAATGCAAGGATCTTATTGTTTCCAAGATTAGAACCATCATGCAGCTGTTCAGACTACAGAGTCTCTTTCCATTTTCCTGTCACAATCTTCCTTTTCTCTCATTCCTGTTTTCCTTGTTAGTGAATTCTTCAAGTTCATCCCTGCTACAAAACCATTTGCTATCTCCATCCTCTGCCCACCCAAGTGCAGGCTGCCAAATTCCTCTCCTGACACCATTGCTTACTGCCATTATTTAGTGCTTTACATTGTTATTATCTGTCCTTTTTTTTAGAAAGGGAGTCATCATAATCATCTTCCCTTCCTTGCAAAGGTAATCTGATCTAATTTTACATTTATTGGTTCTCCAGCAATTTATTACCACCAAAAAGAGATTTTTTTCAAAATGAAGACTGAATTCAAGAACTTTTTAATTGTTTCAGTACAAGAATAAATTCTGCAGTGGTTGAAAATTTTTTGATAAACTAATAAACATGTTATTCCACAATTTAGTTTCATGGAAAAGTATAATGATAGATACAATATGTCATGACATGGAGGTGTGAAGGAGCAATGCTCCGAAAGCTTGTACTTTCAAATAAACCTGGGGTTGTGTATTTTTTAACATATAATATAGGTTATCTAACCAAGCATTATATTTTATAAAATATTGTGGGTATACCAATATTCATATCTGTCAGGTAATTTTGTTTCTAAAATGCCCATTTATTCCTCCATGAAATACATTCAACTGTTAAGTGTGCAAGGTCAGATCAATTTATCACAGTGATGATTAAATTATGTTGGTTTTAGTATTAAAATATAACATTTCTGTTTTTTTTTAATCGAAGCTACCATGTTTATGAAATTCCATCTGTAATTTATGAACTAATTGCACAATACTTGCTCTATATGATCTCTGGCAATTTTCCATGAGAACCCAATATCTTGTGTGTAATTTTGCCTTTACCTTTTACAAAAACGCAATATAATAGTGATTGTGAAATGGTGATGCCCATATGTGTTCACCTATTTGTGTTTTTTTTAATGTCAGACTAAATGACTGGTGTAATGCTATCTTTTGGAACTCTACATACCACTAGACTGCAATGGAGGAGAGAACATGATGCTTCCTGTAAACTTTTTGTCAGGGAGTGTAGGAATATCATATTACAGAATCAAACAACAAACTAATGATTCAGTGATTCGGACCTACACCTTAAACTTGGGAATTGGTAAAGTTATTTTTGCATTTATTTTTCTGCCTTTTTTCACAATTTTTAAGTCCCTGATTTGCTAGAGTAGGTTTACATTGCTATCAACACCCTCTGGTGCATTGATGAAATGGCCAGTCTTCATTAGTAAGGCCAGATGATGAATAGTGGGCTGATAATTAGACTAAAATCAATTTGAATCCTGTCTTCAGTCAATGCCTAATTTTGCTTTTCAGCAAAGTTACTGGTTAGCTGTCAGGAATGGGGGGGATCCAAGCTGTTTAAGTTTTTAAATGTTCTGGATCAAAGGGTCTTAGCTCCCTTTGCCACATGGTGACAGCTTGTGTATTCCCACACTGGGAATTGAATCTACATGAGTTACTGTTAGTTGTGGCTGATGCCATTGCCTATATAGCCTTGGGACCCTGCCACTACATTTACCTAATCCTCTCTCTATCCCTTTTGAACTACTCCATTTTTATTGATGAAGTGTGCTGGAAAACCTGGAGCTGTAATCGCAGAGGACAAGCAAACAAAAGGACATAGAAAATCCAAACACTTTGTAGATCTGGAGTGTGAACATCTAGAAGTATTCAAATAAATCTTAATTTACCTTAACTTTGGGGACACCTGTAGGGATGAACAGTTTATGCAATTTGTGAACGTGACCTGTGTCTGAATAGTTCTGAACTTTTAACTCAATAAATTCAATTTCCATAGTTTATGCAACAAGTACATTTAAAAATTGAGGTTTAAAAACATGATATTCAATTATCACCTGCATGACCATTATTTAACAACTACATCCTTGCCTGAAGCAGAGTTCAAATCAAGTACATTTAATGGTGCATTCAGGCAAGCAAAGTGTAATAGGAGAACCTCCAGGCTTATGAATGAATGTGCCACTGAATTGTACTATTGTTCATTGTTCATTATAATTACAAATATGTGTAGCCAACAGTGTAATGGCCTCAAAAATCAATGAAGATTGCAGAAATCCACACCGGGATGCCACCTAGGAAAATGTTTCTCGTCCTGTGAGATTGCAAGTGGCTTAATTAAACTGAGGCTGACTGACTTGTAAGACACATAAAAAGATCAGAGTAGAATTGTTATCTGTACTGTCAAAATCACAGAACTACTTTCTTTTTAACTTAGGAATGCTTTCACTTTCCAGGTGAATAGTGCATACAATATCTGAATTCTTTATTTGACTATTGTTTTAGCATGGGTGATATTTAACTAGATGGCACAGTGGCTAGCACTGCTACCTCAGCACCAGGGTCCCAGGTTCATTACCACCCTCAGGTCATTGTCTGTGTGGAGTTTGCATTTTATCTCCATATCTATATGTGTTTCACATGATGAGCGATAGGACCCTGGATATACCAATGATCAGAGGGATATCAGTCTCTTAAAATATCAAACAAATGAATAAGGTAGTTAAGGAGGCATATGGTATACTTAGTGAAAGTGAGGACTGCAGATGCTGGAAATTAGAGTCGAGAGTGTGGTGCTAGAAATGCACAGCAGGTCAGGCAGCATCTGAGGAGCAGGAAAATCAAGATTCTGGGCACCTTCCCCTGCCACTGCAGGAATTGCAAAACTTGGGCCCACATCTCTCCCCTCACCTCCATCCAAGGTCCCAAAGGAGCCTTCCACATTCATCAAAGTTTCACCTGCACGTTCACACACGTCATTTGCTGTATCCATTGCTCCCGATGCAGTCTCCTCTACATTGGAGAGACAGGACGCTAACTAGCAGAACCCTTCAGAGAACACCTCCGGGACACCTGCGCAAACCAACCTCACCGCCAGGTGGCTGAACACTTCAACTCCCCTTCCCACTCTGCCAAGGGCATGCAAGGTCCTGGGCCTCCTCCATTGCTACTCCTTTATCACCCTGACACCTGGAGGAAAAATGCCTCATCTCCCGCCTCAGGACACTCCAACCCCATGGTATCAATATGGTATACTTCCTCTTGTTAGTCACAGCATAGGATTTAAGAGCAGGGAGGTTATGCTGGGAATTTATAAAACAATGGTTAGGCCACAGCTGAAGTATTATGTGCAGTTGTGGAATCCACATTACGGGAGGGATCTAATACCACTGGAGAGGGTGCAGAGGAGATTGACCAGGACGTTGTCTGAGCTAGAGACTTGCAGTTATGAAGAGAGATTGGAAAGATTTGGCTTGTTTTCCTTAGAGCAGAGGAGATTGAGAGGGGATGTGATTGAGATGTCTGAAATTATGAGGGCCTAGATAGGGTAGACCGAAAGAAACCTTTCCCCAATGATAGAGGCATCAATGACCAGTGGCATAGAGTTAAGGAAAGGGGCACAAGGTTTAGAAGGGATGTGAGGTCTTTTTGTTCACCCAGAGGGTGGTAGGAATCTGGAACTCCCTGCCTGTAAGGGTGGTAGACACAGAAACCATCAAAACATTTAAGACGTTTTTAAGATGTGCACTTGCGATGCCAAGGCATACAAGGCTATAATTCAAGATTTGAGTGTTGCTGGAAATGCACAGCAGGTCAAACAGCATCTGAGGAGGAGGAGGAAAATTGTCGTTTCGGGCAGGAGCCCTTCACGTCGATTTTCCTGCTCCTCGGATGCTGCCTGACCTGCTTTGCATTTCCAGCACCACTTTAATCTTGACTCTCATCTCCAGCATCTGCAGTCCTCACTTTCACATACAAGACTATGGGTCAAGTGCTGGAAATGTGATTTGAATAGTTAGGTGGCTGTTTTGACTGGCATAGACTCAAATGGCCAAAGGCCTTTATTCTGTGCTGTAGATGTATATGACTTTGACTCTTATGATTATCAGATCAGCCATGGTGCAGCATGATGGCTCAGTGGTTAGCACTGCTGCCTCACAGCATCAGGGACCCAGGTTCAATTCCAGCCTCAGGTGACTGTCAGTGTGGAGTATACACATTCTTCCTGTGTCTGCATTGGTTTCCTTCCACAATCCAAAGAGGTGTGAATTAGATGGATTGGCTGTGGGAAATTGCCTGCAGCGTTTGGGGATGTGTTAGGGGCATATTTTTAAAGGCCCGTAATCTGTCATTTTAAACAACCATCATGTCAATAACTATTTCAATTAACAATAATTGAAAGTCAGGTGCAGAAGAATTGGAGCCAAAGGGTTATGCACAGATGCAGACGAAATGTAACAAGAATTTGATTGGTTTGTGGACTAGTGGGGTAGGTCTGAGATTTTTTTCGCCGAGCTGGGAATTTGTGTTGCAAACATTTCGTCCCCTGTCTAGGTGACATCCTCAGTGCTTGGGAGCCTCCTGTGAAGCACTTCTGTGATGTTTCCTCCGGCATTTATAATGGTTTGAATCTGCCTCTTCCGGTTGTCAGTTCCAGCTGTCTGTTGCAGTGGTTGGTATATAGAGTCCAGGTTGATGTGCTTATTGATTGAATCTCTGGATGAGTGCCATGCCTCTAGGAATTCCCTGGCTGTTCTCTGTTTGGCTTGTCCTATAACAGTAGTGTTGTCCCAGTCGAATTCATGTTGCTTGTCATCTGCATGTGTGGCTACTAAGGATAGCTGGTCGTGTCGTTTCGTGGCTAGTTGGTGTTCATGGATGCGGATCGTTAGCTGTCTTCCTGTTTGTCCTATGTAGTGTTTTGTACAGTCCTTGCATGGGATTTTGTACACTACATTGGTTTTGCTCATGCTGGGTATTGGGTCCTTCGTTCTGGTGAGTTGTTGTCCGAGAGTGGCTGTTGGTTTGTCTCATAACAGCACACAAACCAACAGTCACTCTCAGACAACAACTCAATCAAATGCCTTACCAGAGAATCCTGGGATAAATCCCATCTGGCCCAGGGGTCTTAACTATTTTAATATTTTCCAGAATTTCTAACACCTCCTCCATGTGAACCTCAAATTCATGTAGTCCTGTAACCTATATCTCAGTATTCTCCTCGCCAACATTATCTTTTTCTAGTGTGAATTCTGACAAAACATATTCATTTAGCACTTCCCCTATCTCCTCTGACTCCATGCACAACTTCCCACCATCATCCTTGATTGGCCCTAATCTTTCTCTAGTTATTCTTTTATTCCTGATATTCCTATAGAAGATCAGGAATACTTGCTTCTGTATCAATCACAAAATCAACAGGATGTCTACTTGAGAATATAAGTTGTCTCTTTTCTGGCTTATCTGAATTAATTAGTTCCCTTAGGAATGCCTTGGGCATCTTCTGTATATCTCTGCATGACTCACTGTCAATACTTCCACAGTTCTAAAGCGGTGTCTTACTTTTGTGCATTTTCTGTAAGTACAAATTCAGGCATTCTTTTCCTTGGTGATGTCTGGATATCATCGATGATTCTGACCCCATGTTGTCCTGCACTGATGCTGACATTTTTCATTAAGCATTTGGTTTGTTCTCTCTGTAGGCTTGTCACATATATCATTAGAGGGCCCATGCTTCATAAAATGAGTAGACTCTGTTGCCCTTTTGACATGGGTATTGTTGTTTATTCTCTGGATCTGTCTTTCTAATTTCTGCTTCCAGCACAATTTGAAAAGCTTTCTCCAGAGAAATCTACTAAAGTTCCATCAAGAATTTCAGCAACAATTCTGCCCTTATGAATTTTGATTTAAAAGCTCAATATTCAGTTTCCACTGATCAGTAAACTGTCATCAATGAAATTGTTTAAGGATTCTCATGGATGCTGAAGTTGGACTTGTTTTATCTGCGGGTTCTTTTAAACCCATTCTTATGTCCATCAATCATGTTTGAAGTTGAATGATTGCACAGTTTTCTGGAATCCTACCACAACAATGTTGTCTATGTTCACTCTTATTTTTTCCCACTGTTGCCACAGAAGCAACTTCCGAGATCAGAACTCTATGCATCTGCATGCCAACCAGTAAGTAAAGACCCTCCGAGCTGCCGGATGGCTGTGAAACTTAACAGGAACATTGAACGTTTCAACAATTCCTCTAATTTGCCAGTCTTTTTAACCCTTTCCGTAAAACTGTGTTGAACTCTTCAAAGAATATGACAAGCTGTTGTGCATTCAAGTATTTAGTCTTTTTCACTCTGTTCCTTTGTAATACTACTTATTTCTACTTGTTACTCTGTTTTCCCTTATTCTCAGGATTTTTCTGCCTTTATAATAATCAAAATGTTGGCTACCTACTTTTAATAGCATTCCCTGCCTTCGACAGCCAAGATGGAATGTTCTCACCTCTTCCTGAGTACAATGTACATTTTCCTGCCTTTCACTGTTGAAAACCAAACATTTCATCTGCACAAATTTTTAAAAGTAATTCTCTGGCTGCCTCTTTATAAGCTAACCCATTAAAATCATGGCTTATTAATCAAATTTGACACCTTTTAAATATTTTCCTCTGACTCTTGTTCTGAGAGTGCTTTGCTAGATTTCTTTAATTTTATTACTTCAGTTTTCATTTTTAGCTTAAATGGATTCTAAGGTATTCTCTATACTATAGCCCTGGTCTTCATCTCTTTTCTGGCCCTTCCACTGTTCCTTCTCGCTGCACCTCATGGACCATAATGGTGACAGTGCACCTTGGGAAGAATGTGAATTCTGTTCGACACTCCCTTGCCTTCCATTTCTGGTTTTCCGCTGTTTCTTTTCATATATTAATTCTCTTTCCCCTTCTGGATTTCTAACTTTACCTCTTGGAGCGTTCACTACTTCCAGAACCTCTTTTCCTAAAGTCTGTTTATTTAAAAGCATGGCAGATTTTTCTCTCTCTTTCAAAAATGTATGCTTATCCTCGCACTTGTTATCAACTCCTGTATGAAATTTTGACTTTTGGATTGTAAAAATTGAACTTGCTTTTTTGCTGTTCTCACGAGTGCTACTGGCTCTCTCTGTTGGAAATCATGTTTCAACTGCAAACAGACTATGTCTTTTTAAAATACTAAATTCACCTATTTGAATTTTTTTCTTGTTATTCTTCGAGATTCCTTCTCTGTGTAGTGGGAATCAGACTTGCATTGCTGCCAACTGGTATTTTTGGGCCTATCAGGTGGTTAGCGGTCAGGATATACCAGAGTACAACTACAGATAAGGCAGTGTTATTGATTGATAGGCAGGTTTGCTGCTGGATAACAATAAGTCTGACTACATTTGGTTAGGTATAATAACTAGAATCTTAGGGTAGATACAAATACAGTTGCTCCTTCCAAAATTTAAAGTAGAACTCCTTACTTAGTCTCAAAAATTGAGCAAGACATCAGTAGAGTGGGTGGAGTCGTTACGACATGAACGTTAACCCCTTCAGAATGATTAATTTATACAACACTTAACTCCTCTATTTTCATTTTGGTACTGGCCTTTTAAATAATTGACATCACACATTTGTGATCTGTTTATGTGTATCATATCCACATCATGGTTTCAAGACACACAATCTGGAAGGGCCAACTTGCCAAAATTTTCTTCCTTAGTTTCATGCATTTAATCCCCACTCCCCACCAACAACCCACCCACCAACATTCCCCCCCCACCCCCACCATCCCCCCTCCAACCCCAACCTTGCTTGAGCATTGGGATAATTGAATTCAAATATGGAGCAGAATTTCCCCATTAGATCTGTTTTTTTTTAAACTGTTGAACTGAAATATAGAAGATTTCTACTTGAGGTGTAGAACCCATGCAAAACATTCTTTGAACTCCTTCTTTAAATATTAATTTATCAAGTTCACAAATACAAGGCATGATAATAATGGAATTTGTTTATGCTGTGTAGTATGGGTTTGAATGCTCTCTTTTACACACTAATACACAGCTAGTTAAGAATACTTTTATTGAACCTCATCTTGTTCACCATTTATATTTAGTGGACATTGACGTACAACTTTGGAGTAACCCAGTTACCTAAATCCTTATCACAGGGTGTGTAATTTATGTTGAAACTACGAGGTCTCCGTCTTTGATCATTTCAGATTGCTACTGACCATTTAAATGCAAGGTTAGCACGTTGACATGTTTGTGTACTCCTAACAATATTTGATTGATTGATGTGTTGTTATGAAACTTTAACAGCTTTGTTTCCTTGCCTGCAATGTTCAGATTACAAAATCTATAAATTCACACTGTCATCTGAACTTCAAAGTTCTTTGTTTCCTGGCTTCAATTGCGTTGATTTAATAATAAGTAAACTGAATATTGCTGCATTTAATAAGCAGGAGTTTCTGTCCATACAGATTTGCCTTCTCAATGGTTTTGTCAGATATTATTTATGTTTTTCAGTCTTAAGGGGTGAGAAAAATAAGCCCAATCTTGAACAACCTTGCCTGTGACCATTGGGAAATGATATATATGCAGTCCCCAGTTAATGTTGCCACACTTTATCCTGTTCTGCTTTAATGGCACTTAGTTAATGGGGCCTGTATTTTCATTTGGTGCACAAGTATTCTTTTAACCAGTTTTTGACCAGTGTGATGTAGAGTTGCATGACCTGATCAGTGCCATTTCAGAACAGTCTTTTCTACTCCCTAATGCAGTCTCTTCTCCCACTCCCTAACCCAGCCCCTTGTTGCCAACCCCTCTGGTGTTCAAACTCACCATTTCCAAAATCATCCTCCTGCCAATGACCCATCCCCAACTCTCCCACTTTCTTCTCCTGAACTTGAGTTTCAATACAAAGAAGGTCTTGGATGTACAGGAAAGGACCAGGGAAGGAAATCTGCCATCCTTACCTGGTCTGGCCTACATGTGACTCCAGAATGACAGCAATCAGGTCGACTCTCAATTGCCTACTGAAATGATGTAGCTCGCAATTCAGTTGGATCATCTGCTATGAACTTTCAACAAAAAAATGAAACTGAATGAGCCACCTGGCATCGACCTAGGTCCCGGAAACAACAACATCAGAAAGAGCCCTGTCAATCCTGCAAATTCTTCTCACCAATATCTGGGGCTTGTACCAAAATTTGGAGATCTGTCTCACAGTCTAGTCAAGTAACAGCCTGACATTGTCCGTGAGCCTGACTAGGTCCCAGACATCACCATCCCTGGATATGTCCTGTTCCAGTAGCAGAGGTGGTGGCACAGTGGTATAGTAGGGAGAGGGTTGCCCTGCAAGTCCTCAACATTGACTCTAGACCCCATGAAGTGTTGTGGCTTCAGGTTAAACACGGGCAAGGATGTAGATTTAATCAGAAATAGGGATGTTCGTTGATGATTGTATGATGTTCAGCACCATTCGGTAATCCTCAGATACTGAATGCAATAAGATCTGGACAATTTCCAGGCTCAGGCTGATGAGCAACAAGTAACAATCATGCCACACATAAGCAAGGCAATAACATGGTCAATAACAGACAATCAGACTACCATCTTTGACATTCGATGTTGTTACTATCATTGAAGCCCTCACTATCAACATTCTGAGGGTTATCATTGATCAGAAACTCAACTGGACTTGCTATATAAACACACAGGTCAGAGACTAGGAATACTGCAATGAAATACTTACCTTCTGACTCCATAAAAACTATCCACCATCTACTAGGCACAAGCCAGGAGTGTGATGGAATACTCTTCACTTGTCTGGATGCATGCAGCTCCAGCAATAGTCAAGAAACTTAACACCACACAGGACAAAGCAGCCTGCTTGATTGACATGACATCCACAAGCATTCATTCTCTTCACCACTGATATTCAGTAGCAGCAGTGTGCTATCTACAAGTCACACAGCAGTAAGTCACCAAAACTCCTTAGACAGCACCTTCCAATCTGACGACCAAAATAAGGACATGGTATAGAAGGACAAGAAAAGCAGATACATGGGAACACCATGACCTGCAAGTGCCCTTTCAAGTCACTCATCATTCTGACTTGGAAATATATCACCGTAACTTAACTGTCGCTGGGTCAAAATCCTGGAAATGCCTCCCAACAATATTGAGAGACAATCTACAGCAGATAGACTGCAGCAGTTCAAGAAGGCAGCTCACCACTGCCTTCTCAAGAGCAACTAGGGATGGAGTTAGTCAATAAATGTTAGTCAATGACACTCATCTCACGAGTAAATAAATGAAAATTTAAAAAATATTTTTGTCATCTTTTTATGTCAAGTTATTGTATAATCTGATCTAGATATAAAACAGAGGGAACAGACCAAAACTGTGGAGCAGCATTTCAGGCAGTGAAAGTCTAGATTGAGACTGATGAATAGAGTGAAGCTTAAAACAATGAGAGAGAGATGAGTGAGATGGCTGTTGTTTCTAAAGAATAAGATATAAAATCAATTTGGGCCGAGGTAAGAAATAACAATGATAAGAAGTCACT
The DNA here is from genome assembly GCF_047496795.1 of Chiloscyllium punctatum. Classification (NCBI taxonomy): domain Eukaryota; kingdom Metazoa; phylum Chordata; class Chondrichthyes; order Orectolobiformes; family Hemiscylliidae; genus Chiloscyllium; species Chiloscyllium punctatum. Next base: position 12,117,765 of record NC_092770.1, on the reverse strand, counting down.
TGTGGTCGTAATTAATTGGCCTCTTAACGAGCTATATTGTAAAATTATATATATGAGAAATGATAAATTTTTCAGAAAGATGGATAATAGTCATGGGGAAATTTTAATATAGACGTAGGTGGGATAGAGAAGATCAGCACAATATATCCAGCAGACCAGTTCATTGATTGTTTTTGGGAAAAGTTCTTGCAACACAGCAGCACAATCCAGAGAAAATCAGAAGTGGACTATTCTCAACCTGGTAGTATGCATTGTGGCAGGCTTAAACAAAGACCTCATAGTATGGATGTCAGGTAACAGTGATCATAAGATAATTGAATATTGTATGCAGCTTGGGAAATGCGTGTCTAAAGTTAGTAATTTGAACTTTAAAAAGCCCATTACAATGGTTTTAGGGAAGATCTGGCTAAAGTCAACTGGGAAATTCAGATAAGGTTAAGGTCAGGAGCAATGCAATAATAGACATTCAAGGAGATATTTCATAATGCTCAGCAAAGATATATTTCAATGAGAAAAAAGATGATAGGAAAATAATGTACCATATGTGTGGTTAACTAATGTAGTTAAGATCAGAACAATTTAAATTAAACAGGATGTACTTAGCAAAGATTAGCAGTAGGTGAGAAGATTGGACAGAATTTAAAAGCCAGAAGAGAATAATTCTTCCAAACAAAAGCAGGAGAAAGCGAGCTAGAAATATAAAAACAGACAGTAAACATTTATTCAAGTATTGAAAAAGGAAAATAATAATACAAGTGAGCAATGATCCTGCAAAATAAAGACAATTGGTGCTGTGAATATATGTACTCGTAGATGCATGCTCCTGTGATAATATGTACTTGTACATGCACGCTGCTGTGAATATATATATTTGTACATGTATGCTGCTGTGAATATATATATTTGTACATGCACACTGCTGTGAATATATATACCTGTATATGCATGCTCTCACCTGGAGTTGGGGATTGTGATGGTTGCGGTTTCAATTTGCTTCAGTTACATGGCCAACCAGGAATGGCCAACTCCCTCACTCATGTCCCCCTCCATCCTGGATGGATTTACAGGTTGAAACTCAACCTGCTTGACTACACCCTTAGTCATCAGTAGAATTCTAGCTGTACAGGACATTGGTTAGGCCACTGTTGGAATATTGTGTGCAATTCTGGTTTCCTTCCTATCAGAAAGATGTTGTGAAACTTGTTACGGTTCAGAAAAGATTTTCAAGGACGTTGCCAAGGTTGGAGGATTTGAGTGATAGGGAGAGGCTGAACAGGCTGGGGCTGTTTTCCTGGAGTGTCGGAGGCTTAGGGGTGACCTTATAGAGGTTTACAAAATCTTGAGGGGCATGGATAGGATAAATAGACAAAGTCTTTTCCCTGGGATGGGGGGGGAGGGGGGGTGGGGTCCAGAACCAGTGGACATAAGTTTAGAGTGAGAGGGGAAAGATATAAAAGAGACCTAAGGGGCAGCTTTTTCTCACATAGGGTGATACATGTATGGAATGAGCTGCCAGAGGAAGTGGTGGAGGTTAGTACAATTGCAACATTTAAAAGGCATCTGGATGGGTATATGAAAGGAGGGGTTTGGAGGGGTATGGATGGGTGCTAGCAGGTGGGATTAGATTGGGTTGGGATATCTGGTCAGTATGGACGAGTTGGACCGAAGGGTCTGTTTCCATGCTATACATGTCTATGACTCTACGATGATGAGAACAAAAGAATTGGGGAATAGAATGTACAGGGGGCATTAATAAAGGAAGTTGGGGAGCAAAGAGAAAGCATGAAAAAACAGTGGAAGGCAAGATTAGGATAATCCCATGATATTTTACTAGTATATCAAGGGAAAGAATAGGGCCCATTAGGGATCAAGTGGGAAAATGCCTATGTGGAGCCAGCGGATATTGGTAGAGCGTTAGATGAATACTTCACATCTGTCTTCACTCGGGGAGGAGGATGATATAGTTACAGAATTCGGGAAGGTGGACTGTGAGTTTCTTGAGCAGATTGGACCATTCCACCCACTCCAGCCTATCCCCATAACCCCACATTCACCATGGCTAATCCACTTAGTCTACACATCCCTGCACACAACAGGACATTTTAACATGGCCAATCCACCCAACCTGCACACTGTTTTTAACTGAGAGGAAACTGAATCATCCAGTGGAAACCCACACAGACACGGGGAGAATGTACAAACTCCACACAGTCAGCAAAGATTCAAACTCAGATTGCTGGCACCATGAGGCAGCAGTGTTAACCAATGTGCCATCATGCTGCCCTAAAAGCAGAGGTGACTAAAATGGACTTGCAAATTAGAATATAGAATAGGTTAATAAAGATGCAGTGTGGATATTTCAGGGTATACCTCAGAATATACAGAATAGATAAATTCCAATGAGTAAATAAAATTCCAAGTGTTGGACCTAACATCCACTGAAATATTAATGATAGTATCAAACTCAAAGAAAAAACATAACTGTACAATGATAGTTGGCAGGTCAGAAGATTGGACATAATATGCTAGTCAGAAGCATATGACCAGATATTCAGAGATATGACTTTTCTTTAAGAAGAAAAGAGTTAATTAAGTTAGTGTTGATGTTTTTCGAACCTGTTATTAAAGAATTATACCAGGGCTATTGAATAAATGCAGGACGATCAGGCACAGTTAAGATGTTTTTGTGAAAGGAAATTATATTTGACCAATCTATTGGTGTTCCTTGAGAAGGTAACACATACTGTGGATTAAAGGAAATCATTGCACCAAATGGAGGTTTTTTGGAGCAAGTGGTAAAGTGAAGTTCCCTGATACACACACATGTCGAGAATTCTCAATGTCTAGCTTGTTTGGTGTGAACATTAATGAGGCAAACTGCAGCATTAATGAATTATTTAACAAGCTACAATCCTCCTCAATTTCAACCAACCACTGCCTGGCAGGAGACTCACCTCACCACTTGGCAAATATATAAAAGATGCATCAAGTTGCTATCGATGTCAAGATAGGTCTCGCTGGACGTCTCACGAGTGTTTGCCACAGGTATGAGCAACATAGACAATATGTTTTCACACAGAGTCAACATTTCAAGTTGGGTACAACTCTTCTTCAGCATTATGAAATAAGTGCTTACATTCTGTAACACCTGATTAATTTCTTTTGGTTAATGTGTCAAGTGAGGTGAAGGGCAAAATCAAACTGGGAACAAGGGAAAGCTTTGGGGTTAAGTTTGTACTTCTAGAGACCAAGGCTTACTGTTTGATATGTCGCAGCACATGGCATTGAGTGTGGATCTCAGGATATGAAACTACAGCACAATACTATAGCTTAATACAGTAAGGAACATAAGCAGCACATTGTCAGAGTGAAGTGTTCATGCAGCTGATGTTTTTATTTATTAATTCACAGGATGTGGGCATCACTGGCCAGGCCAGCATTTATTTCCCATCCCCTATTGCACAGAATCCAAAAGTATGGCGCTAGAAAAGCACAGCAGGTCAGGCAGCATCCGAGGGACAGGAGAGTCAATGTTTCGGGCATAAGCCCTTCATCAGGAATGCACAGAGGACAATTGAGAGTCAACATTGCATAGGTCAGACCAGGAAAGGACATTAAAAACAGAAATAGCTGGAGAAACTCAGCAAGTCTGACAACATTATGCAGAGAAAGCAGAGTTAACATTTCAGGTCCAGTGATCCTTCTTCAGGACAGACAGCAATTTTCTTCCTTAAAGAACATTAGTGAACCAGATAGGTTTCTCTGACAATCAACAACAGTTTCATTGCTATCATTAGCCTCACAATTCCAGACTTATATTAAATTCAAATTCCACCATCTACCATGGTGGCATTAGTACTCAGATCTCCAGAACATTACCTGGTCTAAGTATTACACATCTTGTGACAATACCATGAGGCCATCACATCTCTGTAATCAGGACAAAACTCTGTGAGCCTGCTATGGCTACAATTAAAAGGAGGAAGAGAGTATGTGAACATTCCCATCTTCAATGATTGGGATGTTTAGCACATCAGTACAAAAGACAAGGCTCATGCATTTGTAATTATTCTCAGCTGGAAGCTTTAAATGGATCATTCGTCCTCTCACGGTGAAGTCAGCTTGCAGCCAGTTCAAGTTATTTGAAGAGACAGCAATAAAATGGCTAGGTGCCCTGGTTATTGAAAAGGGGATATCTACCAAAAATATCTTGATTGAGGTGTGAAACACTTGTTCTCCAGAAAAGGCCAAACCTTTTGCTGAGTGTTTTCAGTTGCTCCATGTAGAGAAGGTGAAAAATTGCCCAGTAAATCTTGTCTACGAAAAGTAGCACAAATTCACTTTGGACAATTGCTGCCCCAAACTACCTCAATCATCTGCAAAATGATGGAAGATGTTGTCAAGTGTTACATAACATGTTAAACAATGCAAAGTTTTGGTTCTGAGTGACTGCCCTTAACAGCAAACCAATATTTAGCAGATTGTGGGATTGAGACATCAAAACAAAATTGATTACTCTGGGAATTGGAATCATCTCAAGCACAAAGGAAGATAGTTGTGCCTACTGGAGGCCAATCAACTCAGTCTCAAGCCATTGTTCAAGGTTCCTTGGGGTAGTGTCATAGACCAAATGATCATCAGCTACATCAATGACTTTTATTAAGTCATGTCAGGGCTTTTGCCTGAAACGTCAACTCTCCTGCTCCTCGGATGCTGCCTGACCTGCTGTGCTTTTCCAGAACCACACTCTTGACATTAAGTCATATCAGGAACGGGGCTTTTTATTACCAAATGGTGACCCCTGGGATGATGTGGTAATTATGGAGTTCTTAAATTTTCACTATTCCTCAGAAGAAATCTATGCCAGATTTAAGTAAATTCTGGCCAGCATTCTGTTTGGGATGAAAAATGGCGAGTAAGATTTGTGCAACACAAGTGCCAAACAATGACCATCCTCATAAAGGGAAAATCTAATCACCTTCTCCTGAAACAGGCTTTACCACTAAAGTTTCCTCACTAGTAAAATAACTTAGGGGTCATCACTGACCAGAAAAAGGACCAGCCACAGAACTACTACATAAAAGGCACATGGAGCCACTCACACCTCCAAGATCCCCAACATAATGCATACCATCCTGATAGTGGTTCATTCATCATCATTGAATCAAAATCCTAAAACTATCTCCCTAACTCATGAAGGCTGTATCTTCACCACAGGAACTGTGAGACTAAAAGGTGGATCATCACTACCTTCTCATGAACTATGGATGGGAAATTAGTGCTTTTCAGTGACTTCTATATCTTAAGAATTTTTTTTTAAAATGTCAACAGTAAAGCTAGAAGAATTGTCCTCTTCATCATGTTGGATCATTGAGCCCCATCCCAAATCCTAACTAAAATCAATTAATTCAGGAATTGAACCTGGAGCTATTTTGGCCTTTGTAGCACAGCCATTACTGACTTAATCACTGCAGATATGAAATATCTGTGTTACTGAACCCATTTCAGAACACATTTAAATTTTACTTGTGTGGCAAATGTATGTGCCAGCAATTTCTGGAGGGGTTCTTCAAACTGCTGTGATTGCTTTCATTCAGCAGAAGAGTGGTGGTAACCCTGGAGAAGTTACTTTTACTGTTGCTCTAGGGTTTCCACTTAACCTCCATTGAATTTCCGGCAGCTGATCACGGAGCCCACATAGAAATTCTATCACATGTTAAGTATTATGCTTGCCTCTGAGGGCTTGTGAATGTATTGGTACATAAATAGAATTCTTCTCAGACTTTTCAGTTCCCTTAGTAAGACAATGAAAGACCACTTAATATTCAGCACATTGTATGAAATTTCTTTGTCCAACACTGACACATTTATAAAAATAAATTAACATTCAGCAGATGGAGGAATGTCTTATTAATGCATGAAATGTTCATGAAATCGATGCCAGTAATTTTTTGGCTGATTTATTTAATCAGTCTTCGATGTTTTACATCTGTTGGTTTCTATATTAATAGGATTTTGTGAGCAAGCATAACTTTTTCTGCTGGTGTTAATCAATTATGTCCCACCTTTTTGTACCTAAGTATTGTAGGCAGCATTATAATAACTAAAAAGACCCTGATCACCAAAGCACAATTTCTTTTCTTGATACAAGCTAAATGGGCAAAAAAAATCTATAGTTTGAGATGTTCTCTATATGTTTCAATTACCCTTGGAAATAATATTGCATAATTATCTTGGTTTGAAAACTAGTTTAATTAAGCAAACTAGATGAGAAATGGTTTTCAATTATTGTTCTAAAATTTAAGTATACAAAAGTGCTGAAATGCGCAAATGTTTGGAGTGGAAAATTTCAATCAGTTAGATAACATATCATTTGGGTTGTTCACAGATCTGCCACATTTTCAAATTACAAAGACCTTTCATCTATCAAAAGCACTAGCTATTGTCAAGTGCATAAAAATGTCAATATTAAGGAAGTTGAGATTTTTGCGATAAAGTTAGTAAATGTTTAATCAGATCCCACAGTAAGGAAGATAAGCACAATGCAGAAATGACAATTAATCTTAAAATCCAAAAATAAAACAGCAAGCAATTTTTGCAGCTAGTCAAAGTCCTACTAATGGCTCTCAATTAATTTTGAAAGTTTTCATGTCACAATTAGTCTCAATTTTCTCAGGAATCAAAATCAGAATAAAAAACACAACTCATTTTTGAAGTAACTTCCTTTAGCAAGTGATTCAAGTGCAATTGTGGCAATGTTAGTGTCTGAATTTGGGTAGGAAACAATTTTTTGTCACTTTTTCTGCTGAGGAAGGACATTTCCAAAAGAAAATATGCATTAAAACTTTTGCAAATTTTATCTGGCAAGTTAATCCCAAGAAGAAATATTTAGGATTATCATACCAAATATCAGATTTTGCTCTTTAAATTTTAAATGATGAGCAAATGAGCAGAGTTCAGTGTCAAAATAAATCCCAGGGTCTGAAAATCCAATAGTCAAATAAAATGGTTGAATACCAAATGTCAAATAAACAAATCTCTTGGTTACTTTGCATGAATCCTAATCAGTTTAGCTGTCCAGGATTGAAAGTTTCAGGAATAAAGTATTCAAGACAGATCACTGTGAGAAATGCTGGAAGGCATTTTCTGTGTGTATTGAAAGATCCCTGCTATTTTGGTTATGAATATGATGCATATGTTCTTCATATTACTTATAGAAATAAGAATACTGACATTTTAAATTACACGGTTGGACCAAGATTCATGCGTTAAGACAGATGTGATGGTGCACCATGTGGCCGGGATACAGCCAAATTTTAAAATGGGCCTAAAATATTAACTATTCTCAGAAAATGTCTGATATAATAAAATGCAGGTGGACTTCATGTTGCATAGTTATTTTGAGCATTAAGCACAACAAATGTTCTGTCAAGCATCAAACTGAAGAGTTTACTTTTCCACCTGGGTCTCTGTATCCAAAGTACAAGTCAAAGTCCTGGAGGCACAGGATATATTTAAGCAAATGTGGCTGTAGTACTGGAACTAACATTCAAATCCACATGACTTAACTATATTGAACAGGTCAGGCTGCAACTGAGCTTTAATCATCTCAGTGTGGTTTTCTCAAGAGCAGATTTTTTTTCTTCAGTTTCTTGATAAACGCCATCAGATAAAAGGCTTTGGAGTTCTGCCAGGTTTCCAACACACTATTGACTTTGTTTGAGCATTTTTAATGGTTTGGATATGAATCTAGTGGCTAGGGGGCTGTTCAGTTCAAACAGACTTAAAAATTCAAACTAATACCACTTCAGTTGCACTTAGGCTGTAGCTGTGATGCTGCATCTCTATCATTGAATGTGTCTGAAACAACAAGGATTAATTGATTATTATGAAGATAACAATTGCTAGCAGAATAATTTTTATGACTCAATCCTTCTCCTTGAAGTTGTGCTGCTTTTGATTTAGATGTTTAAAACCTCTACTAAATGATTTCAGGACCTAGAAATTGATTTGTGTTGCCACCTCAAATTGGAGACGCCAAGGGGCAGAATTAAGGCACATCGGATATTAGATTTCAGGTCTGATCTACATGAAGTCTACATGCATCCAGTGAAAAGGATTTCGATTTCAAATCATTGATTACTGGCAGTACCCACAGTGGTTGGTGGAGGAAGGAAAGTGATTCAGAGGGTGATTGAAAGTGAAAGTAGAATGTGATCTGAAGAGCATCAAAAAATGGAGGACTAGTCTTTGTGGAATTGTATGCAGCCAGGAGAAATAGTCTTCAATGTCCCAGCTGTATCCTCACTAAGATTTCATTTTAATTTACATTTTTGTGGCAGCATACAATGGTTCCTTTAAAGACCACTGTTCAGACTTCTTGAAGACCAATGAATGTGTGAGCTGCCTTCAACGTAAACTAAACTTAGAAAGGGGGCTTCTAAAAGCCATTAGTTCCCCGATTTGTAAGACCAAAGCAAATATATGGCTTGAGAGATAATGGTAAGCACGTATGTGAAAGCTGGACCGAATTTCTCCACCCATGCCAGGTTTTGAAAATATTATATCCATGTCAGGTGGCCATAAAGGTATGGAGAGGAGAGATATGTTAGTTTTAAATCAAAGCATCAAACGGGACAAACTTACCTGGTTAAGATGGACTCTGGAGATCAAGGTGACCATTTGTGTTTTCTGCACAAACAAGGACTGACCCACACTTACGATAGGGTTAGAGTTAGGGTTAGAAATTCTTTAAGAATTCATTAAAATGTAAACAGTTTTTGCAGACATTCCATTTAAGAGACAGAAGAATCCAATAAATCAGTTGTGGAGTTAACCATTACTATTGTCTAAATACCTACAGAACCTAATATACAATAGTTACCCAGACTTAGATTCATAAAATTGCTACAGTGTGGAAGCAGCCCAATCTGTCCTTCGAGTACATACTGACCCTCCGCAGAGCATCCCACCAAGAACCATTCCCCCTACCCTATCCTTGTAGCCCTGCATTTCCCATAGCTAATTCACCTACCCTGCACACCCCTGGATGCTATGGGCAATTTAACATGACCAATCCACCTAATCTGCACATCTTTGGACTGTGGGAGGAAACTAGAGCACCTAGAGGAAACGCACACAGATATGGGGAAAATGTGCAAACTCCATACAGACAGTCGCCAGAGGGTGGAATTGAACTGGGTCCCTGGAGCTGTGAGGCAGCACTGGGCCACTATGCTTCTCCAACTTGGTTTGGCAAATTAAAATTACACAGAATAGTATGCGAAGGTCACAAGAAAGTGAAAATGAACAAATTAATTTTCCATTGTGTCAAAATTGCCATGCCCACTGAACCATTTATGCGGACAATCGAAACACCCATACTGTGACTATATGGCAGAAATTAGCTTATGGTCAGAATCACTTTATTGATTCAAAGCTTCACTAACCTAGCAGACAGTCATTGACCAAGGCCACAGAGAGGTAAGACATCTTGTTCAGGGAAAGGAAAAACCCTGTTGAGCGATTTACCTGTAGATTATATCTTCACTGTGAAAACAAAATTTCAACTAGAAAGCCAGAAACCAGTGTGGAATAAGCCCCTATGTATTCAAAAGCAGAAACCTCCAATACCCTCTCTTTCAGGGATCCAAGACAGGATCCTCAGATTCGTAACATTTCCAGCTACAGTTGAAGGTAACACTGACTTTTTGATCCTTTTGTAAATTTAAGTGAAAGCTAGATCTTTTGTAATTGTGTGTGTGCGTGTTGTTTGACTCAGCTGCTATTGGATATTGTTACATTTATATTTTGGGTGCTGAGCAAAATAAACCTTTTCATCCTAACCTACAAGACCATAAGATAAGAAAGCGTTGATTATCTCTGATTTAGAGTCAGAGAGCTATACAGCATTGAATCAGGCCTTTTGGACCAATTTGTCCATGCCAACCAGGTAACCTAAATTAATCTTGTTCCATTTGCCAGTATTTGGTCATATCTCTCTAAAACCTACCTATTCATATGACCATCTAGATGCCTTTTAAATGTTGTAAATATACCAGCCTCCAACACTTCCACTGGCAGCTCATTCCATACACGTACCACCCTCTGCGTAAAAAAAAGTTGTCCCTTAGGTCCCTTTTAAATCTTTCCCCTCTCACCCTCAACCTATGCCCTCTAGTTTTGGACTCCTCCACTCCAGGGAAAAGATCTTGGCTATTCACCCTATCCATGTCTGTCATGATTTTATAAATCTCTGTAAGGTCACCCCTCAGCCTCTGATACTCCATGTAAAATAGCCCCAGCCTATTCAGCCTTTCCCGAAAGTTCAAACCTCCAATCCGGGCAACATCCTTGTAAATCTTTTCTGAACTCTTTCAAGTTTCACAGCATTGTTCCTACAGCGGGGAGACCAGAATTGCAGACAGTATTCCAAATGTGGCCTAACCAATGTCCTGTACAGCTGCAACATGACCTCCCAACTCCTATATTCAATGCACTGACCAATAAAGTAAAGCATACCAAATATCTTCCTCACTGTCATGTCTACCTGTGACTCCACTTGCAAGGAACTATGATTCTTAAACGTAACAGCACTTAAGGGGTTAAACGGCTCCTCAAAAATCTATTTTGCTGCAGTCAGAAAGGGGCAATTTGAACTCACATATCACAACTGTCAATAACAATGGATAAGCAACAATATGAGTTAGAAGCACACCTGCTTCGGTGTTAAAGACTAGACTATCTGAACTCTCAGAGACTGGTGGAAGGTTGTGCAGCTATTTAACTGCAGGAATTGTTCTGTTAGAATTACAGAATTGATGAGATGTAAATTTAAAGCAGGGCAGGATAAGCTTTCCTTATAGGTCCAGGAGAAGGATGTTTATTCGCAGAGGGAAGCAAAACAAAAATAATGCAAATTTCCCTGTCAAGTCCACATTGTACATTGGATCTTAATGATGCTAAGCACCCCAGTAGAGGTGAAACTTATTCGGTGACATGAAAGCGGGAGAAAATTAGAAAATGTCAGCTTTTTGCACCTCCGTGATTAATAGCTCAGACAATTTTAACTGCCTAATCACCTGGTTTCTGCTGAATAGGTAAAGCTAAATTCACAATCCCTGCCAAAGCCCAACTTCCCTTTCCACGTCTGCGGATCACGACACTCGCTGCCAGCATGAAAACAGGATAAAATGAAGCACCAAAGATAGATTACAAATCTAAAGCTCGTGTGTACAAATAAGCAACACAGGAATCTGTAACATTATCTGTGTCAAGGCATGGAAGTCTAATGGTTCATGAACATAAATTTTTAAATATAACAAGTTGAAATTTGCTGGCAGTTTAATCTTGTATTGTGAAATGTATAATACATAACCCTTTATCATTGTTACCAATGTAGCAGCTATAGCAATTGCAAAGTGATTTAGCATCTTAGTAATAAATGTCTTATACATAATTTAAGAAATTAATATAACAAATTAATTATATTCAACTTATTTTTCTCACAGTGAGATGAGCTTGCAACAATTAATTATTAGATTGATGAAATATTCTGTTCTCCTTCTAGTGAAATTTCTCCTAGATTTAGATGCACACCAATACACTGAAATTGCGGTTATCAGTAACCTCAAAGTCATGGTATTGTTTACAGGTATGGATAAAGAAAAGGACATTCTGATGTTAAGGTACAGAGAGATTACTGGCAACAATGCAGGTGAAATTAAAGGGAAAATAGCAAACAGTTGAAATTAAATACATTTTTATCTTTATTTGCTTTAGACTTTCATGAGATTTCGAATCACTGGAAAGACCAGCATTTGTTCCCAGTTTCCTTGAACTGAATCAGAGGATAGTTAAAAGCCACCACATTATTCTGACTCTGGAGCCACAAGTAGGCCTGATGGTAAGGACAACAGATTTCCTTCCCTGATGAGTGTTTATAAAAACTTATTATAATTTCATGGTCACAATTACCAATTTCCCATGTGCGGTCAAGTGACCAGGGGCCCAACATTGGACAACTTAACTTAAAGATGCTATGGCTTCAGTTAAGATGCAGTGAAGATTCAGGGAAGACTTGAACCAAGACACATAGCAGAAGATTGCAGCGACCCAAAAAGACCCAGGAGAAGATCTGCCCTGACCTGAAAGACCCACCTTCATGGCAGAGAGCCAGCCCGATGTCAGGGTTCCATGACCCAGTTCAAACATTTGAATCATTGGAGGTAATATCCTTTCAAAGTTGCATAGAGAGTAAATATTGCTGGAATTTGTTCACACAATGTTTTAATAAGGTCTTTGTTGGTAATAAAACCAAGTTGAATCACAAACCGAATTTGGTGTCCCTTTGTCTCCCTTATCGATAAAGGAGGTTCGATAACATGTTTTTAATACATTACCTAGTTGACGTGTCCAAAGCATGGACAACATTAGGGAGTATGATCAGTAATGTGTATGAAAGGGAAATGTTCCTCACTGTAATCTAAAGTATAACTTGTTGCAAAACAAAATTCAGTCAGCCATACTTCTGGCCATTTTTAAATGTAAAAGTTTTAAAATCTGAAATCTTGCCACGTTCTTTATCTTTTGCAAATAATTGGAAGTTTAAATCTCTTTTAAAAGTTATAAATCTTACCAGAGGTTATAACAATAAGAACACAGCAAAGGACAGAAAATCTTTGACAGAATAATTTCTCGATACTGTAGCAGTTGTTCTCTTTTCTCTCAGAGTATTACTCAAAGAATAAGACAAATGTGTGACAAAAGTATAGCGACAGTCATGGGGATTTTAATCTTCATACAGACTGGACACACTATTGGAAAAATAGTTTGTAGGGGGCCTTTATGAAATACATTCAAGGCAGTTTACTGGAACAATACATTATGAAACCGACCAGGGAAGATGTTATTTTAGATCTTGTTTTGTATGACATCATGGTAAGGGATTCTCTGGGAAAGAGAGTAATTATAATATGATAGACTCTCATGTTGACTTTGAGGTGATGCACTTAATTCAGAAACTAGAGCATTAATTTTAAAGCCACATGAATATATATGAGAAGTAACTGACAATGGTACATTGCAAATTAGGTTGTGTTATGATGATAAAATGAGCAATAAGAAAAAAATTAAAGAAATATCTCATAGTTGTAGATATGAATACATTCTGTTAAGAAGTAAAAGCCCTGATTTCCATGGAATAAACACAAAATGGTGGCTGGAACCAATTTCCAGGATTTCTGCCATGTTTCTGTTTCTGAAAAAAGAAGTTTCCTGCTTGGAAAAGGGATATGGGTAATTAGCCCACACACAGCACTTTCATCCTTGCTGGCTCCATTGTTGGGCCTGACAATTCAAACTCCTTGCAATTTTGATGGAGCTGGTCAGATTTGGTGGTAGACCCTGTCCACTGTAAAAGTGTCATGAAACTTCAGGGAACTCTTGGCACAATTCAAAAGCAAAACAAAATAAAACAGCCATTTAATATTCCCTTTTGGAGAAAAACATTATTCTTCTTACATTGTCACAAAGCTGTCAATCAATCATAGATAGTGAAAACCCCATTTAATAAGTTTTCAACGCACGCTTACCTCTGAATCTCATTTAAATAAACACATAGGCATTGAAAAACCTCTTCAAAGAACAATTAGTTTATTGCAATTTGATTAATACTTTTAAGGATGACACAAAAAGCATTCTAGGTAATCTGCGGTGACTGATTCACTCCAGTAACAGTCTATATCAACAAAGCAGAAGTCAGGAGTATGATGGAATACTCTCTACTTGCTAGGATTAATGTAGCTCCAACAACACTCAAGAAGTTCTACACCATCCAAGACAAAGTTTGATTGGCACCTCATTCACCATTTTCAGCATTCACGGACTTCACAACTGACACATAGCAGCAGCAGTGTGTGTTATCTATAGGACATACAGAGGAACCTCGATTATCCGAATATCAATTATCTGAATATCAGATTATCCGAAAGGGATCTCAAGGTCCCGATAGAAACATATGTCAAAGAGCTGTTTCAACCCTAATCACATCTTTTGAACTCGGCTCACTGAAATGCTGCCGACAACCGTCCTGGACAGTCCAGGCATTGTCTGTAATTGACTGACTTCCCAATCTCTCTCTCCCCCCACACTTTGCCTGGAGTTCTAAACAGGGGTGAACCCTAAACCCACTTCCCCAGATAATCTCTCCAACATTGTCCTGTACAGGGAAAAGGCGGAACCTGTCCCAAAGGTGTGTGTGTGCGCTATTTGGCGACTTACCCCACAAAAGCAGCAGCAGTCTTCCTGTTGGTGGATTAGTGGTGCTGGAAGAGCACAGCAGTTCAGGCAGCATCCAAGGAGCACTAAAATCGATGCTTCAGGCAAAAGCCCTTCATCAGGAATAAAGGCAGAGAGCCTGAAGCGTGGAGAGGTAAGCTAGAGGAGTTTATACCTATTGGTGTACAATCCAGCTGCCCCAAAGGAGGGTTGTGAATGGAGTCAAGGGCGCATATGGGGATTGGAGGGTGGGTGGTGGTGGATGGGTGTGCAGGGTTGGGGAGTGGAGTTGGGGGCAGGTGGGGTGGTGTTGGTTGGGATTGGGGCAGGTGGGGGCAGGGTGAGGTGGACGGGGTTGAGGATGGATGGGGGGTGGGGTGGGGGTGGATGGGGTTGGGGCAAGCGGGCGAACAGAGTTGGGGGTGGACAGGGTTAGGACAGGCGGGGGTAGGATGGGGGCACAGTTTGGGGGTGGACGGGGTTGGTGGGCAGGTTGGAAGCAGATGGGGTTGGGGCAGGGAGGCAGGGCGTTGGTGGATGGGTGGGTGCAGGCAGGAGAGAGTGGGAGTGGACGGGTGGGTGTGGGTGGATGGGGTTGAGGGTGGGCAGGATTCGTGGGGTGGAAACAGATGGGATTGGGAGGGCGTGGGTGGGGATCGAAGGGGTTGGGGTGGGCAGGCGGGTGAGGTAGAAGTGGACGGGGTTGGGGATGGATGGGGTTGAAGCGGATGGGGTTGGGGGTGGGCTGGGGTGCAGGGTGGGGCAGATGGTGTTGGGGCGTGGACACTGTCGGGGTGGAAGAGGTTTGGAGGGAGGAGTGGGGGCTGACGGTATGGGGTGGGGTTGGGGGTGGGGCGGAGTCTCGCTGGGGTGGGGCTGAGTGTGCTGCTGCCTCATCTCCTTAACGGGGAGCAGACTTCACAGAAAACTCCGAGCCCCAGAAGAAATCAATTAACCAAATAATCAATTATCCAATCAGAATAGTGCCCACCCACGTCGTTCGGACAATTGAGTTTTGTCTGTATTGGACTGGAAGATGTAGTACTCGGCAGAGCTTTAGGATTAAGTGGTCAATAATTTATATATGAGTCAAGGAGAAATTTCTCCACTCATAATTGTGAATCCTTCAGAATTCTTTACTCCACAGGTTTATAGTTTATTTGTTGTTGAATACATTTCATGACTGAGTTTGAGAGATAGTTAGACTCTAAGAGAATGAAGGAATGTCAAAATTCCATGAGAAAATGAATTGAAGTTGGTGATGAGCCATGATTTTGTTGAATGGATGAGCAGATCTGAAGACCCGTATGGCACTGGCCTTCTCTTATACTAAACATTTTTATTCCTCTAACTCATTTCCTATGTTAAAGACTTACATAAATGTTAGTTTATCAAAGGAAATAATCTCAAGAAGAAAATTTGAGATATTTATTTTAATCAACATTTTATTCCCCCTTTTACACAATCTAATATCCAGACATCAGACCTGTGCAATGTTATGGAACATCTTATTATAAGACTTGTGGATCTTATTTCTGTTCTATTTTGTCAGTATTCATTTACTGCAATATCTCTGTTCTCTAAAATTCATGCCAACATTTTTCTACTATAAACTAGGAAAGTAAATACTGTTTCTATAGTGACTCCTAACTCTATGGACAACATCTCATTCAGGATAGTCATGCTAGGGTTCACATCATTGCAGATTTAATTATTCAACATTTCAGTAACAATGCTTTAGTACCATTGAATGGTTAAGACATAGACTCAATGATTTTTTAGTCCTAGGACTTTTTACAAACCTTAATAAAAAATTCTTCACATCAGCATATTCCAGTTGTGGAAATTGATTACTTTATAAAACAGAATGCACTAAGCGTTGTCAGAAAATGATGGGCATGTTAAAGTGTTTAACATTGTTTTTGGAATTAGAATTCACTTCTTACAGTTTAATTTAAATTAGGTTGCATTATCCAGTCAACTAGTAAACAATTTTTATCATGTGCTTTTTAGCAAACACTGCTACACCTAGATACTGGTCTTTGGTATCCTTGGGCTGTGTGTGTCTGGAGTTCATTGTCCCCAAGGCCACTGGCACTTGATGTCCAAGTCTCCATAGTCCCATAGGGCTGCTGTCTCGTTAAAGAGGCAACTGGTGTTGGTTTAGATATTTCAAAATCAACCATGTTAAGGGATGCTATGACCGCCTCTAGAGTGAGTGGGATTTGAACCGTATCCTTCAGATCGAGAAGTCACTACACCTCAGGTGAGGGGAGATGTTGTGAAGCAGATACCTTCCTGGTCATCTCAGCTGGTATGAGAATTAAACCCATGCTGCGAGAATTAAACCCACGCTGCTAGCATCACTCTGTATTGTTGGCTGGTTTGTAATGCAAATTGATGCCAACAATGTGGGTTAAATCCACACACCAGCTGAAGCTATAATGAAGGACTCTCCTCCTCAACCTGTGGAGGCTGTCATTGGGTGTACTTAAGACACAGATAGATAAGTTCTTGATTGGTAAGAGGATCAAGGGTTGTGGGGAGAAGGCAGGAGAGTGGGGGGTTGAGATACATATCAGCCATGATCGAATGGCAGAGCAAACACAAAGCCCAAATCCTGCTCCTATTTCTTATGATCAGCTTCTCCCCTCATCTGAGACATGATGACCCTCAGGTTAAAGCATCATTAATTGTCTCTCTCTAATAAGAGATCATCTCTATCGTCTGGTCAGACTATGACAACTTTACCTCGAAGAAAGACTCTTCCACTCCTGATGTAGTATGTCCCTGGACATTAGAGGTTGCTCATTACAACTGTTCAGTACAGTGTCTATAAACTGGCTCTTTACATGATACCTCTAGTTTAATTTCTTCTCAACAATCCTCTTACTTTCTGATGTCAGATATTATATCATCATTTGCACGTGTGATTATTTGACCTCACCCTGAAAGTTTCTCTCCGCTTGGTCTACATTATTCCAATAATTGACTTTAGCTTACATACATTGTCTTTGTAATCATTAATATCATTCTTATCTTAATCACAATTATCACCAAATCTACCTGCCTGATGTCTGAATGTCACAGGTTGAGATGGGCTAGAACACTGTCCGGATGTCCTAATCTGTTTTGTATGACGTTAACACTATGGTGATAGTGCTGTAACTGGAATGTTTTAATTTTCTATACAGAATTTGATGTATGACTGTCTCACAGTGTTTGATCATCATACTCAATCTCACTTCTTCACTTGAGTGGGATTAATGCCTTTCCTGTTTCTCCTCTGGCATTCTGACATTATAAGATCTGGGTTGATCTTTTTTCTCTGATCAGTATGATTTCTGACTTCCTATCCCTTAACCAGATTTTCGGTCCTACTTTTAACATTGAAGGAGTTTATAGTCTGTGTCTAGTCTGTGACCTCTGCTTTGTGCTGTGTCAGTTTCCCATTTGTTTTACCTTCTCATGGTTCTTGAGAGGTTATATTTACCTCTCCGACCTCTGAAGTATTATAATAGACTGAGATGTTTACAAGCATATTTACTTAATAACACAGTATTCATCAGTACCTATTAGGACAGCAGATGAAATGTTTTGAACATTTTCCTTGTAGTTTGATTTCAATTTATGTGGAAATTCACTTTTTAAAGATGTTTTGCTTTGTTTTTGAGGAGAGGAAGGTGTGGCTAATTTTCGGTATCGCCCAGCTGACCACACTTCTAGCGATCAGTGCCACCTATTGGGCTCGTGGCTCTGTTTTGCACCTCGTACAACTTAATTTAACTGATAATTATGATTCCCACCTTTTCAGCACTTTGAGGACAGACAGGATTAACTTGATTTGTATTTTCTTAAGTTGAAAAATAATTGATGGGCAGCATAAACTAGCTTGTAAAAATGATGCCAAATGAAAACCTAACAATCCAACCATGTCACTCATCCAACCCTGATGTCTCCTCACAGTTCTGCCAGGTTTTCAGCTTTGACTTCTACTGGCATAGCAAATTGGATCAGCTGTTCAAATGTTAAATTCTCCTTAGATTAAAGAAAGTCTGAGAACTTCTACTGCACGGTTTTTAATTCTTTTGTCTTTCAAAAAGCCACAACATCCTGCTAGATGATATGAATTGCCTTAAAAATACTTGTATTGATTGTAATTGACTGCAACAAACACTACATTGGACAAACAGGCAGAACACTAGCCACCAGGATACATGAACACCAACTAGCCACAAAGCCACATGACCCTTTCTCACTTGTATCTTTACATACAGATAAGAAAGGACACCACTTCAATTGGGACAAAACATCCATCTTAGGACAAGCTAAACAGAGACATGCATGAGAATTACTAGAAGCATGGCATTCCAACCAGAACGCTATCAACAAACACATCGAGTTAGACTCCGTCTACCACTCTCTGAGAAAAAGAACAGGAAATGACATCACCAATCCAAAGAAACCCAAACATATAAATAAAAGGCAGGAATCATGTACAGTTCTTCCCCATGAGGCCCACTGAAGATGTTACCTAGTAACTTCTGGAAATGAACTTTCCAGCTCAGCAAACAAACCTACATCCAGAACCTCAACTTGAGCTACAAATCTTCTCAAAACTCACTTGTATTGATTATTCCAAAGACTGAGATTGCTGATTATATCTTGCCCATTTCAGAACTATATTTCTTTTGGGGCTAAAGTACATGTTTAATGTTTTATTCAATACATCTTACTCTGAAGTACTTTTGTTGATGCTTTGCTTTATCAGAATACCACTAATTTTAAAGATCTACAGGATAGAACAATGTACCAACTTGATGGTACTGCTCGTTCACTTGAAACCCTGAACAGGTTTACTGGGGATCTGTAGCACTGAACTCCTTCTTCCAGGGCACCCACCTCTGGCATCATTTTGGGCTGTCTGTGTTATTTAATAACTGTAGTAATGGTAACATGTCTGTTGGAGCTGCCATCCCTATGGACTACTGTGAATTACTCACCTAGGTAAGCACTTGTGTTTTCCCTTCTTATGATTGAAAGGGTTTGCTCTCTGGGATTTTGCTCTCCATAGTATTGCTGGTTCCTGACTTGACTTCAAGGTTGTCATGGGTAATTCCTCCAAACCTTCAGAGTGTTTCCACTCTGCATGATCTATTCCAAAGCATTCTGAGATTTCTTTCCCTGGTCTTCAGAGACTCGCCTTCTACTGTTCTTTTTTGCCATTTTCTGAGGTACTGCTCTGCTCAGGAGTCTTTCCTTTTCAGTTGTATCTCCAGCTGCCACCATACAGTATTATACGTTTGAAGTTAATACCCCTACTCGCACACCCAGATACTGAGTTTTATTATCCATGAGCTGTGGATATCTACATATACACAGTCCCAAAGGCTGTTGGCTTCTTACCTCTAAGTGAGGTTCTTCCATTCCTGATGAACTATATCTTTCTACTTTGCAGCTTATTAAATACAACTGTCTCTAATTACATATAAGATCTCTCTCATGATATGCTTCTTCTAGTCTGATATCTTTGCTTTACCCCTTTTAATAATATCAAAGTCACATCAGCATTATTTATATGTATCATTGTAGTATAGATATGAATGAGTAGCTATGGCTAGATTACATGTTCAACGCACTGTGGAATTATGAATGGACATTCGAAAAATATGCAGAAATCTCCCTGCCATTTCTGCTCCTTAATTAGAACTGGCTTCAATACAACCTATAAAACAGCTGAACAGTACGTTTGGAAGCAGGTATGCACCGTCTTCATCACAAAAGTGCTTTTGACAATGGAGTTGAATGATTATTGACACGTGTTTATTGTGAATATACTATGCAAAATGATTTTCATTGTAAACAATGGTGTTCTTTTTGAGTAATTGTAATTTATAATCCAAAACAGACGCTGATGGATGAATATTGTGTTTCACAGTCCCACATTTTTAACTGATATACATTTCATGAGGAAATGTTCGGCACAAGAATCTTCTGTCAAGATGAAGCTTTGGAAACCAATTGAGAATATATTTAAATACATTACAGATTCACTGAAATGAAGTAGTTGAAATTCCAACTCAGCTTTATAGCGATTTTCACATACAATACTTGCAGCAACTAAAAGATGCCACAAACACACAAGCCATTTTTGAGTTACAATGTGCTGTTACAGGATGTGATATTTATACAGGAAATTAACATCATGGATAAGGCTTCTGTATTTATCTTTGTTGCTAGAATAAAGTTTATAATCATTAATGTTGTGAACTACGAACATAGAATGTCAACACTCCAGATTTCGTCCCTTGTTTTAATTGTGTGGGAGTGACTTTGGCTTGGATTTTAACTCCCAGTCATTAAGCCTGTCAGCCATTGAACCACATAGGTGGGATATGAGTCAAAAGGGATGTAAAATTGTGTGGCTGAAAAGTTATCTTCCCACAGCTAGTAAGTGGCAGAGCAGGTTACTGGCTTGTGATCATGATCACAATATCACTATTATGTCAGCTAGCAGGGCAGGTGTGTGGCTATTAAGGGATGAACTTCCCTTGAAGGGCCTAGACAAGCACTGAAGAAAGTTTAAAGGTGCAAATTAAAGAAAACCAAAGTATGAAACAAAGAACTGCAAATGCTGGAAATCTGAAACAAAAATAGAAATTGCTGGAGAAACTCAGCAGGTCTGGCAGCATCTGTGGAGGGAAAGCAGAGTTCATGTTTCAAGTCCAGTGAAAGGTCACAGTGGTTAGCACTGCTGCTCACAGCGTTAGGAACCTGGGTTCATTTTCAGCTTTGAGTGACTGCCTTGGTAGAGTTTGCATGTTATCTGTGTGTCTGTGTGGGTTTCCTCTGGGTGCAACAGTATCCTCCCACAGTCCAAATATGTGCAGGTTAAGACGTTTGGCTATGCTAAATTGCCCCATGCTGTTCATTGTGGGTGAGTTCACTATGGTAAATGTGGAGTTCTGAGGACAGCGGGGGATACTCTTTGGAAGGTCAGTGCAGACTCAGTGGGCCGAATAGCCTCTATCTGCACTTTAGGGATTGTATGACCCAATCCTTTTCGCTAATCGTTTGGCCTGACTGAAAACTCAATGCCATTCTTTTCTCAGACTGCCTGGTTTAAACAAAGTTAGGTCCAGATATTGTCACTGAGATCTAACATGCATTTCTTAAAATTGACCTTACTGACTGTGGGTGAGTGGCATTTCAGCTTCTACAGGAGAGCAGGTCCATATCAAAACCTGTCAGTTGTATGCAGCTCAAGATGAAAAGTAACCTGGGCCATTTTAATTGGTGCTTCGAAGCTGAGATTAAAATTAACATCTTAACTTTTCACTTTTCTTTTTCACTTTAATTAACAAATTACCCTTCCTGCCAATCTCTCTAAAAGCCATGGCCTTAAAAGATGTTGAGAGAAACTGGTGGGTTAACATTTTTGCTAAAAATAGGGGGTAAGAAATTTAAACAAGTTCATTAAGTGTTTAGGCACTAAAATTCCATACTATGGGCAACATGAATAACCTTCAAATCATTTTATCTGAGTAACTTCCCTCTCATCTTGGCCGGATTTTGTGGTTGTAAAATTACTGCTCTCATCACTGACCTCGTGGAATGCACACAATGATCTAGACATCTGGGTGGCATAATGTTGCCCTTTCTTGACAGGAGTTTCAACCTGGCACCAAGTCAAGGAAATGTCTTGACATGCAACAGCAGTGGTGTCAACAAGCAGTGTAATCAGGCAATCGCAGTAGTCACAGACAGTAAGTTAAACACATTTGATATCCTTCACAATTAATTTCAGATTTTAGATAGCAAAAAAAATTATTGAATGGATTATGAAAGAAGTCAAGTATAAGCAAACTTCATGTTAAAAATAAATTTGAAATTTGAAGTCTTTGTTACACAATAGAGAAATTTGATGATTAGCAAACCTATAATTATCTTCTTGGCCAGTGTGGATGTTTAACGTAATTATGAAGTTAGCATGCTATTAAAACCTCAGCTACTTCACTCAACAAGGGACAACTTTTTCATAGACTTTAACAGCAAGATAATCAGCAGAAGAGCACAAGCTTTGGGTCCTCCAGCACAGTGATGGTATTCCCTGCCTCTGGGCCAGAAGTCCAGGCTCGATTCCCAACTGCCCTGGGGCTGTGTCATACTGTGTTCATACAGGTTGGTTAAAATAACTAAATGTAGGAACTTGCAACAATTCAGTTGTTTTCACTTGGATTTCAGACTGGAATGGATGCACAGAGACCCAGCTAATGTTCAGGGGACCTGGGTTCAAATTCTGCCATGGCAGATGATAAAATTTTAATTCAATTAAAAAACTGTAATTAATTGTCTAATGATGATTATGAATCCATTGTCATGTGTCAGAAAAACCCCATCTGGTTCACTAACATACTTTAAGGAAGAAAACTGCCATCCGTACCTGGTCTGGTTTCCATGTGACTCCAGACCCACAGGAATGTGGTTGACTCTTAACTGTCCTCTGTTAGAGATAGACAATAAATGTAGGCCAAACCAGTGACACTCACATCCCTCTGATTGTAACTTCTATATCAATAAATGAGTCTTTTAGCTTTTTTAACTGCTTATTTGATGCAAACAGTATCAGCTCACCTTCATTAACCTTTGCTGACCAGCTTTAATAACATGGTCATTCACCATTTAGGCCAAATGCTTGCTTTTCATTCAGGAAATAGAGCAGGAAATTTGAATATTTCAATAACTGTGTTCATATTAATGATAAAAGAAGGTATATTAACAGTTGGAAATATAATATTTGTTATTAGGAATCCTACATCAAGTAATTAACAGCCATCAGTTGCCACTAAGTTCCAGATGGTCTAATGTTGAGGTATCATTTTGCAGTAATCAGATACAGATTGCATAAAGATCAGAATTTAACAAGGACTGATGTTAATGGAGTAATAATCCAAAGGATATGATTTTATATCCTAACATGACAATTTACAATTGAATTCAAAAGGTCTTCAAATGAAGAGATGGTCCTAATCAAACTAACCACTTAAAGCCTGCTTGAACAACCAGGCGAGTTCATTGATGAGCTTTAGTGAAACAAGCCCAGGGTCGTTACTGAGTATGGCCTCCATGGAACTCTAGTCCAACCCTACTGTGGTGAATTGGCCTCTTAATTGACCTCTGGAGTGACTGAGCAAGCTATTCAGTTATATTATCAGAATGCAGTAAGTCAA
The DNA here is from genome assembly GCF_047496795.1 of Chiloscyllium punctatum. NCBI lineage: Eukaryota > Metazoa > Chordata > Chondrichthyes > Orectolobiformes > Hemiscylliidae > Chiloscyllium > Chiloscyllium punctatum. The sequence continues at coordinate 12,094,258 of NC_092770.1, read as the reverse complement.
AAAAAAGGATAACTGGAATATTTCAAAGGCAATTAGACATGGCCATTCCACCTTAGGATCAAATACTGATCTTACTAGCAATGCCTAATATAATTACATTAGATTCCCTACAGTATGGAAACAGGCCCATCAAGTTCACACTGACAACCTGAAGAGTAACCCACCCAGACCAATTCCCCACATTATATTTACTGCTGACTAACACACCTAACACTATGGGCAATTTAGCATGGCCAATTCACCTGCTCTGCACATCTTTGGATTGTGGGAGGAAACCGGAGCACCCGGAGGAAACCCATGCAAACACGGGGAGAATGTGCAAACTCCAAACAGACAGTCGCTGAAGGTGGGACTCGAACCCAGGTCCCGGGCATTGTGAGGCAGCAGTGCTAACCACTGAGCCATCCCAATGCATGTTACTTCTACTTCTTAAAAATCCAAGTCCAACAAAATAATCCTCTCTACACAATTTGATTCTTGTGAAGTGTTTAAGGTTGGTGCTTACATTGCCATGATTGCAATTTAAGATAGTTTTGCATGTGATGGTCTCTCCTCAGTGTTTAAGAGTTGTAAGAATCATGACAATAGGTAATTTAGTGCAATATTTGACAACTATATTCCTTTCATTGCAGAGTCTTTGGATATTTGATGCAATTCATTAGCAACTGAGAGAAAAGCAGGGAGTAATGCTAATGATATTGACAAGATCTTAATAGTTTAAAACTCTTCATCTCATCAAAGTCAAAGAAATTTCATTTTTAGGGTTCAATTATGGACATGTATCTCAAGGATAATTAGATGAATTAGTTGATTGAAATTGCAGCTGCAATGTCACTATAACTAAATTTATATTCATGATTATTGGATGTACAAGTAATTACACGTTGCACAGCTACCTTAGAGTAGACAAACACAACTCTGTGACAGCCCAGACTTGCAATTTGACATGCCAGCATTTTTAGTACATATTTGAAAATTAATAGAGCAAGGACCAATACCAAGTTGTTTTACAATATATCATTTCATACACGACAAAGTGTTTAAGAATGCTTGAGCATGTGTGACTTACAGTAAAAAATATTTGAACAGAAGTCCTTCAACTTATTGGTACATTTCCATGTCAATACATAGGAGTGATTCTTCTCCTTATTATGAATGTTTAAAGGTATTCAAAATTTGTAGCCATGATGTGGAGGTGCCGATGTTGGACTGGGGTGGGCAAGGTTTAAAAATCACCAGGTTATAGTCTAACAGGTTTAATTGGAAGCATTAGCTTTTGGAGCACCTCCCCTTCATCAGGTGGTTGTGGAATAGAATCATAAGACACAGAATTTCTAGCAACAGGACTGAAGTGTCATGGAATGTAATATCAAACAAATTTAGCTTAAGTCTTTCATCTTTTAGAGTGATCATGTTAGTTTCAGTTCCTTCATATGTAAATCCCAGAACATTTTAAAATTACACTCTCAAGATAGCTTTTAACAATAGGTGCAATCTCAGCTCAGATAATGCATTGAAGGTGTGAAGTCTGTCTGTGTTCCAGTGTTAGGTCAGACTGATACTATTTCTAAAGTGGGAGTTATGGAATATTACATGGATTTATGCAGTTTTTGAGCAAAATGAAATGTAATTCTGCAAGTACAAATTCACTGCACAAACTTATATGTATATGTGTGTGCAGGGGAGACCAAGTGAGTGCGTGCATATGGTTGTATGTGTGGGAGTGTGAGTGACTGTGAGAGAGTGTGTGTATTTGTGTGAGTGTAATGGAGTATAAGTCTGTGAGAGGTCACCTGTGATGTGACATGAACCCACAGTCCCAGTTGAGGTCATCCCCATGGGTACCGAAACTGGCTATTAGCCTCTGCTTTGCCCGAAACGTCGATTTCGCTGCTCATTGGATGCTGCCTGAACTGCTGTGCTCTTCCAGCACAACTAATCCAGCACCTTGTATTGTTGTCTTGTTGCCTGTCCAGAAAATTCAGAGCACCGCCCCTTCATCATGTGGAGTAGAATCGTAAGATACAGAATTTATAGCAACAGGATTGAAGTTTCAAGGAATGTAATATTAAACAAATTTAGCTTAAGTCTTTCATCTTTCAGCCACTTTGCATTGTTGTTTTGTTGCCTGTCCAGAGAACTTGTAGCGACCCACCAAAGTTCCGACAACAGAACCTTCTCAACTTGAAAACCTTGACCACTTAACTTTGAAGCCGTGTTCTCTTCTCCAACTCTTGCAATTGAATTTGCATTAAGAATGTCAGGCTAGGTAGTCTGAGTGGCAGTCTCTCACAGATTGTTACTCTAACTTGTCATTTATAAAAGAATCCTGACTAGATTCCAATCAGGGCTGCTTGAGAAATGCAGAGCTGTACATCCATTATAAAAGTTCTTTCACAGGCAAAGAACCGGCCAGAGAATGCAAACCACGTCCTCTTTCTAGATATATTCTGAAAATGTAAATGTCCCAGAGCCACTTTGACGGCTGCTGCCAAACAGAAAGTGCATAAGGCAAGTGTGAGGTTAAGATGAGGGTAGGTTGCCAGATGGATAGGGAGTAATGAGTCAGATATGTAGGGTGCCAGCAGGGTAGGAATGCAAAATGAGAAAGGTAAGTGATTCAGTGTTCAGTGTAAGTTAGGCTGAGTGAAAGAAGTTGGGTCCTTTGGAATTTTCAGGTGAGATCTGGCAGTGGGGAAGAGGGTTGGGAGTCAGATTATGTCAAGGTCAGGGGCTGGAGTCTGGTCTGGTCTCCAGGAGGGTCAGGTCCTGGAGAGTGTAAGGGGTCTGGACAAGTGTGGTTGTGGGCCGCTAATGTGAAGTAAGTGTGGTGCTGTTGAATAGTTATGCATGAGTTCGACCATGTCTATAATGGTCCAACTTCTCTTGAGTAACTATTTTACTTAATTTTATCAGAAACCTCCAAACTTTCCAAATCAAATGGAGACCTTGAGGGCTCCAGATGTCAGGGCATCGCCAACAAAATCCTCTATTTCCTGAGCAATTCCTTCGGACTGTGGCACAATGAGAATTCTACAGGTTCCCCAGGCACTACTTGCATCTACTTTGGAACAATGACTACCTGACCAAAGGAAAATTCAGGCCATAATTTCTGTTTCCTGTAATAGTTATAACAAAGTCATCCCACTGAACCTTCTCGAATATACGTTCGCTGATTGGGGCTGTTAATCTGGTCTAATTAGTCATGATTTGGAGATGCCGGTGTTGGACTGGGGTGTACAAAGTTAAAAATCACACAGCACCAGGTTATAGTCCAACAGGTTTAATTGGAAGCACACTAGCTTTCGGAGCGATGCTCCTTCATCAGGTGATTGTGGAGGGCTCGATCGTAACACAGAATTTATCGCAAAAATTTGCACTGTGATGTAACTGAAATTATACATTGAAAAATTGATTGTCTGTTAAGCCTTTCATCTGTTAGAATACAGTGATAGTTTCACTTCTTTCATGTGTAAATTAGTTTCATTCTCGGGTTAGCTGTTAACAATGGTGATAGCTAGACAATATGTTGAAGGTGTTAGCCACCTGTAATGTGACAGGTGATCACCATTGCACTACACACACACAGATATTCCTACACACACGCACACACACACGGACACAGGTACACACAGACGCGCACACAGACACTCACACACACCCTTATAGACACACACACTCCCACACTCACACATGCACCCCCTCACAGACTTAAGACACTCTGCACTCACTACACGCACACACACACATTCTCACACTCACAACCCCCACCCCAGACAGACACACACACACACACACACAGACAGACAAAGACCCACATACACACATATATTTTGTGTGGTGAATTTGTACTTGCAGGGTTACATTGCACTTTGCTCAAAAACTGCATACATTCATGTAGAACTTTGAGCTCAAAAACTGCATGAATTTATGTAAAACTCTGACTCTAATCTGAAAAGTGAGATAACAATCTAAACATCAGGTCATAGACAGAGAACACAGGGGGCTAACACCTTCAACATATTGTCTAGCTATCACCATTGTTAACAGCTAACCCGAGAATGTAACTTTAAAAAAAGGGTTTTGTGATTCACACATGAAAGAAGTGAAACTATCACTGTATTCTAACAGATGAAAGGCTTAACAGACAATCAATTCTTCAATGTATAATTTCAGTTACATCACAGTGCAAATTTTTGCTATAAATTCTGTGTTACGATCGAGCCCTCCACATCACCTGATGAAGGAGCATCGCTCCGAAAGCTAGTATGCTTCCAATTCAACCTTTTGTACTATAACCTGGTGTTTGTGTGATTTTTAACTTGGTCCAATTAGAGTGACCTGAATCAATAAAAGGAAGAATATCAGGGATAATAGAATTCTGAATGCCTGACTCAGTGAGAGGCAGTGCTCTTGTCAATGACCATGAATGAAGGATGATTGGTGATCGAACGCTGGTCTCTGAAGAGTTATTTCATTTCCATTTCATCTGGTAAAATCTTTCAAATCCCTCCTTCAAGGCTAACTGTTGTGTATTTTCCAACATTTTTATACAAACTTAGAGATTAATGCCATCTGATTATTTGCAGACATGCTTGATGGACTGATTGGCCTTACCTGTTCCGTTTTTATTCTCATTGGATCACTGCACAATTTGGTTAAGGGTTCCCTTGACTTATCTTTATTACATTACATAGAATGTTAAATTATTAATTGTGCTAATTTCAACTTGCAGAGATTAAACATGTTGAGTGTTGTGTTCAGAAAGATTCCTAAGTCCATTTCAACTTCATCCTTAGATTTACAGATCTTTGATGTATTGTCGGTCTTTTTTTTTATCCTTTGTGTTGTATTCTGCCCCCAAAAAATCAAATTTATTCATTTATTCTACTCATATAACTATACACTCCAATTTACTTAGAATCTCTGAGCATACTGTCCCTAGTGAGTAATAATTTGATGTTTTGCATTGAGTTTATGAAGCCAGAAATAATGAACTGTTCCAAAACCAAGGGCTAAGTATGTTTTCTACTCAATGCTTCTCACCACCCAAGTATAGTACCTCAAACAAGCAATCTTTGTATCCTACCCACCAGCCAATGTCTCATCAATTGCTCAGTTTTAGCCTAAAAAAACCCAGAGATCAGCATTTAACTGATTAACTCTATGAGTAAATTTCTCAATCTGTCTTCATTACAATGTAAAGTTTGCTATATTTGCATACTTCATTTCCAACAACACCTACTAATATACGCCCACGTTTTGGCCTGAAAAAAGGAAACAACAAGGATTTAGCCCACACAGTGAGATTTTTAAGGAACTCACACAGACACATACATCTGTTTCCTTTCAGAATTAGCTCCTTTCTAACCAGCTCCAACCACGATCACTCTCCATTCATTAAAGAGCAGCTCTTTTCAGAAAAAGTAAAATAGCTGAAATATCCAGAAGTGTTCTGTCAGGGATTCTAGTGTCTTGAGAACACCACAACACAATTTAAAAAACACTTTTAAAACTGATCCAATTAACATTGTGAAGAGTGTGAGACAGTGGTTTTTATTTGAATTTAAAAATTCTGAAGCCACCCAATTGAATGTTTTTTTAAATTATATATTTAAAATAAATAAATATTATGCCAGCTCAAAAGTGCTGAGAACCCTCTGAATTATCAAATTCTTGGGAAATATTAGCTTTTTGCAGGTCCCACTTTTGCCAAATGCTCCTTATGCTGTTTACACAAGTGTTTACAAAGTTATATGTAGGTAGTAATTAGTTGATACATGCATTCTGACAAACAAAGCTCTTATTTAATAGATTTTTTTTATTTTCATAAAATTATTTAATAAGTGGAGTTAATTACCATTCTTTCAAATTTCGTAAAATTATCATTCATTTATTCAATTATAGACAATTAAGAGCTAAGAACAGAAAATGCTGGGAATGTTAAGCATTATCTCGGATAAACATCGATGGAGAATGCAACAGGGACATGAGAAACTGGACAAGGTTAGGAAAGTGAATATTTCTGAGCAACTACAGAGGCAAGGCAACAGTTTGGGGGGAGTGGACAGAATGGAGAGGGAGATCTGTGTAGCAGCAAATTATGACAAATGCTGGAATCTGTACTGAGCTGGTGATTGGTCATCTGGACTCAAAACATTAGCTTGCTTTCTCTCCATGGATGCTGCCTGACCTGCTGCTTTGCTGTTTTTAGGGAGATCTGTTATTAAATGAGAGATCAAATGGCAAAAAAGATAAATGGTGCAAGCCAAAAAGAGGGAATAATGGGACAGGTAAAGTAATGAAAACTGTGGCTAGAAAACTGGTAAATGATAACAACACAATATCAGTATTTGCAAACTAGTAAAAGGAACTGCAGTCATGACTTCAGATTGTTGAACTTAATGTTGGGTCTAGAAGGTTGTAAAATGTCTAAATGAAAATAACGTGCAGGCCCTCAGGCTGGGGTTGGGGTTTTTGATTGTGGAATTATGGGGCAACCAGCTTTTACTGTTTGACACTATCAAATGTTCATATATTTACAGAACCTTTACATTTTCTTTAATAAATAAAACTGTCTTGTTCTTCTGTTGAGGCTGTTTCAGCCAATTGGTCAAAGCAGGAGGAGAGCAGAAACCTTGGTGAAGTGACACTTTATATTGACAATTGATATTTCTTTATTCCTATGCACTGCTATAGTTATGCCCCATTATTATTAATAACCTCTTGCGATTTACATTTTCTATTTTTCAATATAACACAAATGTTCCATGACAGAAAAAAAAGAATCGTTCCAACATTATTTCATTCCTTTTTCTCTCCATGAGGTTCACACTGGAAATTAAACTGCTCTGAATGTTAATTTTTTTACATATGATCCATGATTCCACAGAAACAAGTACATGGAAAAACTTGACATTTATATAGCACCTTTCATTACTGCTGACCATCACAAAGCATGAATTTATCAATTGGAAGTTTATTCTGCCTCTCAATCCTGCTCTGCCATTCAATAAGTTCAAGGCTGATCTGGTTACTTCATATTTCCACCTACTCAATGTTGTCTGTGCTTTGGACATTTTGACCAATTGCGGTGTTAAAAGCATTTTATGCAAGCCGTCTTGTTGGTGAGGCAGACAAAGGGATACAGAATTCGGTTTGCAGTTCAACAAAATATTGACAAAATATTCCTTATTCAAAATACTATGTCAGCACTTCCCAAATTCCCACAATATTTACTCTCTATTTAGCTCTATCCATCTGAGAAGGGACATTACCAGCAACAATTCACGTATTTGAACAGAGCCATTGGCACTTTCTCGCTCTCTCTTGCAGGGCTGACTCTCTCACACAAAAGTAGACCTCTCAAATCAGGGTGAAATTCCTCCTAGATATTTTTGGGTTGTCACACAGTCTTCAGCCACAAGTGTCTGCTGCAGGTCTTCACTGAGGGAATGGCTTTTTATACATTTTTATCCTGGATTGCTGAATGTTCTTTGGCCAATGGGGTTATGAGTGTGGTTCAAGGCATCCAGTGGGGTCATGCTAACACCCTTCACTGCTGCTATGGCAGGGAGTAAAGTGCACATCCTCAGGCACTGGCTGGAAGTGGAGATGACCCCAGAAAGACTGACCAATACTTCTCCAATACACAGCCCTTGGGCTGGTTACAACTGGTTCTCCTGAACCTTTATGACCTTTTTGACCTTGGTTTCCATTGCTTTCTGTAGCCAATAGCTGTTGGTGCTGTTTAGTTTAGTTTAACCAATTTTCTGTCCTGCCCGATTTCTCTGGCTGTGGGTCAATGCCCAATTTTGGGCTCGAGATCACTTAGAGTCATAGAGATGTACAGCATGGAAGCAGACCCTTGACCACACCATGATAACCTTTCACCCCATTCCTTCATGATAACCTCTATATCTCTTCCTTAAAATCATTGAAAGACTTTGCTTTCCCACCTTTTATGGAAGACAGTTCCAAAGACTCTCATCCTCTGAGAAAAAAAAACTTCTCATTGGCCTCGTTGAACAACATTTATTTTCAAACAGCAATCTCTAGCTCCTAGTTACTCACTGTACTAACCTTTGGCGATTCACACATTGTGAGACCGAGACCCCACAGCAGCTCAGAGCTCTGAAATTTAGATAATGCTTCTTTTTAATTCTTTCCAGTAAAATGAACAAATTCATATTTTCTCATATTATAGATTGTTTTGTGGATCCTTCCCATGGAAATTTTCTTATTCATTAGAATACATCTATTCTGCATATTCTGGAAAAATCCACTTAAATATCTGCTACTATATCTCAACTGACCTATCACTTAACATAATTTGCCAGTTCACCTCAGCTAACTTAGCTTTTATGCCCGCATAGTTACTCTTATTTAAGCTAAAAATGCAAGACTCAGAGCTACTCTTCTCTCTTTTGAACTATGAAAAATTTAAACAATTTATTATCACTGCTTCCAAGGTCATTAATTAATTCTATTTTGAAGAGCACAATACTTGATCTAATGTAACTTGCTCTCTGCTTAGCTTCAGAATGTGATGCTGTAGGAAATTATCCCAAAAATATTCAACAAACTCTTTCTCGAGGCTACCTCTGCCTATTTAATTTTCCCAGTCGAAAATAGTTCTAAGGCTCTTTTCTGTTTACTATTTCTTATCTTTTTTTACATTGATGCGTAATGCTGAGAAGAGATACATTTCATTGAAACTTCTCAGCTTGCACTTGTGAGGGCAGTTTTCAAATGTAGTGATTGTAATAAGGTCAGCCAGGTGGACTTCATAGAATATGAATTCCCTGATTGGGGCTCTTAATCTGCTCCACTGAGGGAGCCGTAGCTGACAGAAAAGAACAGGAGTATAAGATATTCTGTTCAATCTGAGAGCTGGCTCTGAGGAAGCTGAATCAGTGTGAAGGACTCTCCAGTGTAAATAAAGTTAACATGGTGATGGGATACTGGCTTCTGCAGAGTTATTTCAGTGGCGATGAGAGAAAAACATGCTTCTGAAGAAATTTGTTCACAACCGTCATCTTTGAATTGGGGTCAGCATTTGTGGCATCGAGGAATTATTTGGGAAATTTGACTAATTCAATTCTGCCTTTGAAGTCTGTGCCTGGTATGTGGAAGGAATGCCTTAATTTTGCCAGGTAAATGACATTGGGGCAGTTGAAAAGCAACAAATAATTCACCTGACCGCTTGTGGACTCGCGGCTTTTTCAGTTATTAGGAGCCTAACTTTCACTGAGGCACCAGATAAAACCTTTCAAGAGTTGACGGATTTAGTTAAGGGCTATTATGACCCCAAGTCTCGTTGAATTCTGGGATGCTATTGGTTTTACTCAGCAATTTGAGAACTAGCGGAATCCATATCAGGGGTTTTGACGAGGTTACGATGACGGGCGGAGGCATGTGTCTGGTTTAACCCAATAACAAGATTCTGAGAGACTGTTTGGTATGTGGGATTAATGATGTTACCATGCAAAGTGCCTCCGAACTGAAGCCCAACTGGACTCCAAACAGGCACCGCAACTGGCTTTATCATTGGAAAATGCTGCAAGTGATGCATGTAGGGTGCAGGACATTCCAATGGAAGTGGACACGCTCACCAGTCTGACGGGGCTTGGGGAACATCACTTGAGTGAATGCAGTTGTAGAATCTCAATCAAGATATATCCGAAATAGAGGGACTCTAGGTCAGCCCACAGCAAAAATCCCAAAACAACGCCAAGCTTCAGTCAAATGGTTAAAATTTTCTTCAGGATCTGCACTGGTAAGCTATTGTAGTTGCTGCTGATATGCAGTCTCAAGACATTGAAAGGTTCCCATCAAACCTAAATTGCATAAAAGAACTACTCAGCCGGTATCCAGGAGAGTGCATACTCTGGAAAGTCCACCTACATCTGATTTGGAACTGTTAAATTGCTTAGCAACATCCAAATCAGAATCAATCAAATAAATATCTGGTTAAATGGTCACCCGGTTCGAATGGAAGTCAATACTGGCAGAGCATTTCAGTAATTGAAGAACCAGTCTTTAACAAAGTTTGCTCTGGACTCAAACCCTTAAGTTTACACTAGACCTTGTCCAGCTTGGGAAATTGTAACAACGAATCTTTACAGATAAAGGGTACAACTTCTATTCCGGTCTGTTATCAGAAGCAGCTAGTTCAGTTACCACTGATTGTTGTGAACGGTTCGGGTCCAAGCTTGATGTGACAAAATTGGTTCAGTAAGATTCCCCGAGATGGGCTCAACATGTTTGGATTAGAATGAACTCCTAATTAACTACCCACAAGTTTCTCAGGAAGGTCTTGGGACTATCGAAGGAGCCAAGGCCATCTAGCATGTTGACCAGGAAGTAATTCGACGATTCTGCAAGGCCCATCCAGCATCATTCTCCTTAAAGGGCAAAAGTAGAGCCAGCAATCAAAAGGCTGGAAAGTGAAGGAATCATCAAACCAGTCTAGTTTGCAGAACAGACAGCACCAGTCATACTGATTGTGAAGCCTGATGGGTTGGTTTGCCTTTGTCAGAATTTTAGACAATCAGCAAACAAATTTTTGTGGCTGGATCACTTCCCAATTCCTCACATGGTGGATTTATATGCCCCGCTGGCAGCAATGCTGTCCTTCATGAAGCTGAACATCAGCCATGTGTACTTGCAATTGCAGTTGGATGAGAAGTCCCAGATGTACGCTCCAGTTAATGCCCTTAAGGATTTGTGCCAATATACAACATTGCCATTTGGGGTACTGTCAGCATGTGTAAACTTTCAGTGGATGATGGAGGGCATTTTACAAGATCTGGGTCACCATTTACCTAGATGACATGCTAATAACAGGGAAGACCAATAAGGAGCATTTGGAGGGCTTGGACATAGTCCTTAGATGTTTCTCCCAGGCAAGCACAGTCCTTAAAAAGGAAAAATGTGTGTTTCAGGCTACTTGAGCTACAGAGTCTACAAGACCAGGTTACACCCATGAGAAAATGAGGTGAGGGCAATCAAAGGTGCACCAACTCGCACATCTTTACCGGAGATTTGGTCTTTCGTTAGGCTGGTGAACAATTATGGAAAATTCATACATAACCTGGCCTCCATTCAGGCACCTTTGCATCAACTCTTTAAAGAGGGTCAGCCTTGGAAATGATTGCGTAGCCAAGTCGTAGTTTTCAGGGAAGTGAAGAAATAACTATCATCCTCTAAGGGGTTGGCACACTATAATACCATGCAAGATCTGGTATTAACATGCAATACTTCACCATATGGCATTGGGGTGGCATTAGATCATAGGTGGCCCCAATGGAAAGGAACGCCCAATAGCGTGTGCATCCAGGACGTTGGTAATGCAGAGCATAAACATGCCCAGATAGAGGAGGGAGTCTGGCGGTCATATTTGGAGTCAGGAAGTTCCACAAATAACTTTATTGATGTAAATTTGTAATAAATAGACACAAACGCCTGCTAAGTCTACTTAAAGTTGACAAGATAGTACCACCCACAGTTTCAGGCCAAATTCAGCAGTGGGGTCTCATACTAAGTGCATATAATTTGAAGTTGGAACATCATCCCAGAGGCCAAATAGCAAATGCTGATACATTGAGCCAGTTCCTGCTGGCAGGTACACCACAGGTGGTACAGCCACTGGAAGAGGGCATAACGTTTTTAAATTTTCTGGACACACTTTCACTAACAGCTGACAATACCAGACTTTAGATGCAGAACGATCTAGTCCTGGCAAAACTGAAACAGCTGGTGGTGCCAGGGGAAACCAGGGGCCATCACAACCAGAATTCAAACCTTTTTGGACCCAGAGAGACCAGACCACAGTAGATGACGGCATATTATTAAGGGAAGCAACAGTGATTGTGCCAAGTAAAGGTGACCACCAGATACTGGCTGAACTCCACCCGGGTCATCCAAGGGTTTATAAAATGAAAATGTTGGTGAAATTTTACGTCTGGTGGCCAGGATTGAATGCAGATATAGCAGCATTGGCGGGGCAGTGTTAGAAGTACCAATAAAGACAAAAATGATTGCCAGTAGCACCCCTACATTCATGAGAATACAAAGAATAAAGAAAATTACAGCACAGGAACAGGCCCTTCAGCCCTCCAAGCCTGCACCGATTCATATCCTCTATCTAAATCTGTTGCCAATTTTCTAAGAGTCTGTATCCCTCTGCTCCATGACCATTCATGTATCTGTCTAGATACATCTTAAATGCCACTATCGTGCCCGCCTGTACGATCTCTGCTGACAATGTGTTCCAGGCACCCACCACCATCTACGTAAACAACTTTCCATGCATATCTCCCTTAAACGTTTTTCCTCGTACTTTGAACTCATGACCCCTAGTAAATGAATTCCCCACTCTGGGAAAAAGCTTCTTGCTATCCACCTTGTCTATCCCTCTCATGATTTTGTAGACTTCAATCAGGTGCCCCATCAACCTCCATCTTTCTAATGAAAATAATCCTAATCCACTCAACCTCTCTTCACAGTTAGTGCACTCCGTACCAGGCAACATTCTGGTGAATCTCCTCTGCACCTTCTCCAAAGCATCCACATCCTTTTGGTAAAGTGGTGACCAGAATTGTAAGCAGTATCCCAAATGTGGCCACGCCAAAGTCTTATTCAACTGTAATGTCACCTGCTAACTCTTGTACTCAATACCCCGTCCGCCATATGCCTTCTTGACTACTCTTTTGACCTGTTTTGCCACCTTCAGGGAACAATGGACCAGAACACACTGTGAACACTCTGTACATCTATTTTCCCCAGGACTTTTCCATTCACTGTATAGTTCGCTGTTCAATTGGCTCTTCTGAAATGTATCACCTCGCAATTGCCCAGACGAACTCCATCTGCCATTTCTCTACCCAATTCTCCAATCTATTATATTATGCTGTGTCCTCTGACTATTTGATAATCTACCAATCTTAGTGTTAGCTGCAAACTTGCTAATCAGACCACCTCTACCTTCCTTCAAATCATTTCTGTAAATTACAAACAATAGTGGTCCCAGCACGGATCCCTGTGGAACACCACTGGTCACAGTTCTCCATTTTGAGAAACTCCCTTCCACTACTATTCTCTGTCTCCTGTTGCCCAGCCAGTTGTCTGTCAATTTAGCTAATACACTGTGGACCCCATGCGACTTCAATTTCTCCATCAGCCTCCCATGGAGAGCCTTATCAAACACCTTACTGAAGTCCATGTATATGACATCTACAGCACTTCCCTCATCAATCAACATTGTCACTTCCTCAAAGAATTCTTTTAAGTTGGTAAGATATGACTTTCTCTGCACAAAACCATGTTGCCTATCACTGATAAGCCCCTTTCCTTCCAAATAGGAATAGATCCGATCCCTCGGATTCTTCTCCAGCAGCTTCCTTACCACTGGCGTCCCTAACTTCAACATCCGTCATGTCCTCCTCCTCGGTGAATACCGATGCAAAGTACTCATTAAGAATCTCACCCATTTTCTCTGACTCCACGCATGACTTTCCTCCTTTGTCCTTGAGTGGGCTAACCCTTTCTCTAGTTACCCTCTCGCTCTTTATTTATGAATAAAAGGATTGGATTTTTCCTTAACCCTGTTTGCTGAAGATATCTCATGACCCCTTTCAGCCCTCTTAATTCCTCATTTCAGATTGGTCCTAAATTCCCAATATTCTTCCAAAATTTCATCTGTCTTCAGTCACTCAGGCCTTACGAAGGCTTCCTTTTTCCTCTTAGCTAGTCTCACAATTTCACCAGTCATCCATGGTTCTGTAATCTCGCCATTTCTATCCCTCATTTTCACGGGAACATGTCTCTTCTGCATTCTAATCCACCTCTTTTTAAAAGCCTCCCATGTATATCAAATGTGGATTTACCTTCAAATAACTGCTCCCAATCTACATACCCCAGTTCCTGCTAAATTTTGGTATAGTCGACCTTCCCCCAATTTGGCTCTCTTCCTTTAGGACCACTCTTGTCTTTGTCCATGACTATTCTAAAACTTATGGAATTGTGATCCCCGAGTGAAACTTCAACCACCTGGCCAGGCTCATTCTCCAACATCAGGTCCAGTATGGCCCCTTCCTGAGTTGGACTATTTACACACTGCTCTTGGAAACCCTCCAGATGCTTCTGGAGGAAGCCAGGACACCCTGAATTCAGTTACATGTCAACTGTTTAGGTCTTTTCATTCATTCAATGGTCTTAGTCACTGTGGATACCTATTCAAAGTGGCTAGGCATGCATAGAGTTCATTTATCAAACATAGGCACAACAGTGCAAAAACTACGGGCATCTTTTGTAATACATGGACTTGCAGAAGGGTTGATCACAGATAACAGGCCATCATTTACCAGCAGGGAATTTAAGTATTTTCGAAAGTCAAATGGTATACGAACAGCTCCATACCATCCATCATCCAATGGTCTAGCAGGAAGAGCAATCCAAACAATGAAGGCAGTTAAAGAATCAGCCTACAGCTTCACTAGATACCAAACTGCCCCGGTTCCTATTTGATTATAGGACCACCTTTCATGTAATTATAGAGATTATCCAGCAGAGTAGCTAATATGGAGAAGACTACAAACAGTGTAGAAGCAAAACATGTCCGGCTTCTCGACAGCCTTTCAGACTGTTCTGGATCCCTTGAGTTCTCCCTCTGTCAAGCATTGAAGATACTTCAGAATCTGAGATGGACACGGTGGATGTTGCCACTGCGACATCTTTGCCCCCTGAAGAAAAGGATGAATTTCTTCTGAAATGCTCTGGGCACAAGAGGCAAACTACTGTGCATTACACTCATCCTATATCAGAGGCAGAGTTGGAGAATCCTGACCCGGTGCTAAAGTGCCTCAGGAGAAACTACAAAAGAAAACAACCAGTTTATGCTCTTGGACTCGGAGTTGGGGTGGAGGGGATGTGGGGGGTAACGTACTGATTGCAATGAGGTCAGCAAGGGGACCTCATAGAATATGAGTTTCCTGACTGGATAGAGTGTTGTAATGGAGAATGTATCATAGGGTCATAACATTATATAGCATGGAAACAGATCCTTCGGTCCAGCTTTTCGATGTTGACCAGGTTTCCCAAAATAAACTCCTCCCATTTGCTGACATTTGGCCCATATCTGTCTGGGTTTCCGATAGTCAGCAAAGAACAAAGAACAGTCCAGCACAGGAACAGGCCCTTTGGCCCTCCAACTAATTAACAGTTAACTGCCAGGCTTTGCAAAGTTTGAAAACAGATGCTTCAGAACAATGCTTTTCCCAATAAACAGCTGTTACTTTGCACCATGCGTACATGTTCTTTCCATCTGCAAAGGACAGACTCTGTGTACAAACATATGTTGCTTCCAGTACGTGGAAGTGCAGCGTACTGCAACAGAACTGACCATCCCAATTGGTTATCCATGCAATTCTTTGCACACTCAGGATTATCCAGCATGTATTGTCCAGTTGCAGAATCACACATAATCTTGGACACTGTGTTGTGGGTTTTAAATGCATAGGCTGGTTGAATGCCTTGCATGCTGCAAACAGTGAAAGGAATGTGGTATTAATCCAAACGACAAGTCTTTGGGACTTCTGGCATATGTGACTGACATCCATATACCTTATTACTCATTTGTGTAATTGGCAGCACATCTGTTTGGCTTGATGGTAGGTTCCTATTAGCCCTCTACACCCCTTGTATTGCGACAGCAATTCTCCAAAACTTTTGAGATCCTTTATCATTCTAGGATAGTTGAGTCAACATGACACAGGGACAAATGATTGGATCAGGGTAGCAATTATTCTCCAGAATGGCTTTGACATGGCATAGCTTAGTATCAAGCTTCATTGGGAATAAGAGACAAGAAAACTGCAGATGCTGGAATCCAATGTAGACAAAGAGGAGGCTGGAAGAACACAGCAAGCCAGGCAGTATCAGGAGGTGGTGAAGTCAATGTGCCTTCTTCAGGCCTACTGTAGTTAATACCAAAAACGCTGCATTCTTCCAGCCTCCTGTTTGTCTTCCTTGGGAACAAATGGCTTGGGTCCTATTTGTGAGGTTTTCAAACAGACCCCATCTTATATTGAGGGAACTTTAGGGATCCCAACAAATATATTTACCAGAGAACCTAGGCATGCGGTTGGCTGTGGTAGAGAATCGCCAAGATGATTTCTTAATGGGAGAATTGAGGAAAGGAAGCTCATTTGGGTGTTCCACTCCAAATGTGAATTTGAGTAAAGGATGGAGCTCATTAAGACGTGTAAGGAAATTCTTACATGCCACTGCTGCTTCAACTATACACACATATCATCTACTTCATAGAAAGCTGCAAGGGATCGGAGGCTAGGTGTCATTGCATTGAAGAGCATTTCTTCTGGAATCCAACAAAAATGTGTATGAGATCTTGGCCTGGCAGGGATGCCATGGCACCACCATCTATTCGGGCATATGTGGTCTCATTAAACCTGTATCCTATAATGAGAGATGCTGAGTTCATCAAGTTAATTAATACCAATTCACGCAATGGTCGTGGATCTTAATCACCATGATATATGGTGCACTACAGCATGTCTATGTTTTTGTTTGAATGGTACATTGGTGAATAGGCTGGCAATTTCAAATGTGTATATGGACACTGTGTTGCTCTTAATATACAGGTGTGATATGGTCTTCGCAAATGTGAAGGGATACTTCACCAACTAAGTGGAAATCTTGTCAAATCTGGTACAGGGTAGTAGCAATTCATACAATTATTTGATGAGTTCATATTGTGCAGAAACAGACAAAGTCAAGATAGGGCACAAAAGAACATCACTTTTATTTCTCTCAGGCAACTCATACAAACATATTTAGTGAGCCACGAGAGGAAAGCAATTGTATGTACAATGTGGCAGCTTATTGCTCTTAGAGGAGTGCAGCAAATGTATTTTACCTTCCTTTAGAGTTATGCTGAGCTGCAGGTCCAATTAATACAATTACAAATCATTAAGAATAACATGCATTTGTTGATATACACACACTTGTTAAGGATGACTATTTCAGCCCGTTTGTCAGGTGGACTGATATATATGTCCATGTTGGTCTTGAAGCCTTGTAATACTGCCAGACATTCATGATGCACTGGAAAATCAGACAAGTGATTCCAAACTCCAAAACGAGCACAATACTGCAGCAAGGCACAATGCCAAGAAATCACCTTCTTCAATAGATACATATTGTGGCAAGATACTTGAGGATAGAAGAATTCAAATTCTGCAAATACCTATTTCTGTTTGATGAAGGATGAAGGACAAACAACTTGCTTTCAGACAAGAAAGAGATTTATTGTGTATTTAATGCCAGAATTAATTTGTGGCCTAACTGCTTCCGGTTAAGTGGGTTTACAGTGTGGGCATGTTTTAAATGGGAACTGTTTATGGGATGGTCATTTATTAAGGTAGATAGGCAGGAGGCTGCAAGAACACAGCAAGCTAGGCAGCATCAGGAGGTGGACAAGTCAGGTGTAATCCTTCTTCAGGATTGGGGGCGTGGGTGTGGGGAGAGCTGCAGATAAAGGAGGTGGTGGGGGCCAGGTGGTGAGTTGGGGTTGGTGAAGACAGATAGAGGGTACGACCTGTTGGTTAATGAGAGGGGTGAATCCGGTAGGTAGCGGGGAGGAGTGGAAGGGAGAGGGAGGGGCTGGGTAAGGAGTTGGGGGATGGGAAGTGAGGGTATTTGAAATGGCAGAACTCAATATTGAGTCCTCCAGGCCGTAGGCTGCCCAGGCAGAAAATGAGGTGTTGTTCCTCCAATTTGCAGTCTGATTTGCTGTGGAAATGGAGGAGGCCAAAGATGGTCATGTTGGAAAGGGAATGGGAAGGCGAGTTAAAATGGGCGGTAACTGGGAACTCCCATTGGCCCCTATGGGCCCGGCTGACTGTTAACCATTCCCTACGTTTACGTTTGGTCTCCCCAATGTAGAGAAGACCACATCGGGAGAACTGGATACAGTAAACTAGGTTGGAACGGATGCAAGTGAACCTTTGTCTCACCTGGAAGGACTGTTTGGGGCCCTGGGTGAAGGTGAGGGGATGGTATATCAGCAAGTTTTGCATCTTTTCCTGTTGCAGGGGAAGGTACCTGAGCATTCGGGGGTGTCGGTGGGGAGTGTGGTGCAAACCAAAGACTGTTGAAGGGAACGGTCCTTGTGGGAGGTAGAGAGGGGTGGGGAGGGAAGGATGTGGTGGGGTCTAATTGGAGTTGGCGGAAGTGTTTAAGGATGATACTTTGGATGTGGAGACTGGTGGTATGGTAGGTGAAGACAAGGGGGACTCTGTCTTTATTGAATTTGGAGAGGATGTGGTTTAGAGCAGTGAAACAGCAAATCGAGATGGTGTGGTGGAGGACTGTCCAGATGACAGAGGGGGGAAAAGCACATTGTTCGATAGGTCGGCATCTGGAATGCTTAGGAGTGGAGTGTCTCCTTATACAAGCGGATGTGACGGAGGCGGAGGAATTGGGAGAACGGGATGGAATTCTTGCAGGATACTAAGTGGGAGGAGGTGTAGTACAGGTTGTCGTGAGAGTCTGTGGGTTTATTGTAAATGCCTGTCTGGTGACTGTCACCGGAGATGAAAATGGAGAAGTCAAGAAAGCGGAGGGAGGTGTCCGAGGTGAACCAAGTGAATTTGAGGGCAGGGTGGAAGTTGTGGGCAAAGTGTTCCAGTTCAACCTGGGTGCAGGATGCTGCACTGAAGCAGTCATCAATGTAATGGTGGAAGAGTTGGGGCACAGTGTCTGTGTAGTTACTGAAGAGAGGCTGTTCAACATAGTTAATAAAGAGGCAGGCATAGCTGGAGCCCATCTGTGTGCCCGTGGCCACCCCTTGGATTTGGAGGAAATGGGAGGAGTTAAAGGAATGGTTATCAAGGGTAAGGACTAGTTTGACGAGGTGGAGGAAGGTATTGATGGTGGGGGGACTGGATACGTCTTTTGGAGAGGAAGAAGTTGAGGGCCTGAAGGCAATCCTTGTGGGGTATGGACATATATAAGGAGTGTATGTCCATAGTGAAGACAAAACACTAGAGGCCGGGGAACTGCAAGTTACTGAAAAGATGGAGGGTGTGGTTGGTGTCACAGATGTAAGTGGGAAATGACTGAACCAAGGAGGATAGGATGGAGTCGAGATAGGACAAGATGAGTTCCGTGGGGCAGGAGCATGCTGAGACGATGGGTTGACCGGAGTAGTTGGCCTTGTGGATCTTAGACAGCATGTATTTATTACAGTCATAGAGTCATAAAGATGTACAGCACAGAAACAGACCCTTCAGTCCAACTCTTTCATGCTGACCAGATATCTGAAATTAATCCAATTTGGCCCATATCCCTCTAAACCCTTCTTATTCACAAACCCATCCAGATACCTTTTAAATGTTGTAATTGTATTAGCCTCCAGCACTTCTTCTAGCAGCTTGTTTTATACACGCACCACCCTCTGCATGGAAATGTTGCCTCTTAGGTCCCTTTTATATTTTCCCTGTCTCAACTTAAACTTATGTCCTCTAGTTTTGGGCTCCCCTACCCTGGGGAAAAGACCTTGGCTGTTCACCCTATCCATGCTGATCATGATTTTATAAACCCCTATAAGGTCACAACAACCTCTAACCCCCCACCCCCCCCCCCCCCATGCCCACCACCATCAGCCTCCGACACTCCAGGGAAAACAGGCCAGGTTTATTCAGCCTTTCCTTATAGCTCAAAACCTGCAACCCTGGCAACATCTTTGTAAATCATTTCTGTACCATTTCGAGTGTCACAACATCTTTCCTATGGTTCGGAGACTCAAATTGAATGTAGTATTCCAAATGTGGCACAGCCAATGTCCTGTACAGCAGCAACATGACCTCCCAACTCCTGTACTCGATGCACTGACCAACAAAGGGTGTTGTATCATAATCTGAGAAAAATTACGGTAGAGATCCATGACATATCTGGTGAAAAATTTACAAGTCATCACTTATGACACTCTTAGGTACAAGAACCCCAGGTACAGATTGTTCAGTACATGTTCTTAGAAAAAGAAAAGTAGAAAAATAAAGAAGTAAAAGGTCCAGCAATACAGATTGCAAGAATAAATTAGAAAATAGAGAAATAAGAAGTTCAGAATAACAGTCCTTCCAACCCAGCTCCTCGCTGGCACCTAGCCTCTAGTCCATGCCGGGCCTTGCCTCCAGATTGCACAGGGCTTCATCTCCACGCTTTGGAGGCCAGGAGACCATTCTGGAATCACCTTGAGTCCACCCTGAGGCCACACCTGAAGTTTTGCTAAACTCTTCCCTGGCATCATTGGCAGATTCATAAATTACCAAAATTACAGGATTAATTGAACTTTAACTGAATTTTATTTCTTGCATGTTTCTCAGCCTCTTAATTAATTCTAGTTTTTTTCCCAAAAGCTTAATTAATCATCTGCAAAAGTGCTCCAATTGTTCCTGCAATAAACAGACAGAAACAAATGTAAATGAGACATGGAGTTGTGCAAAGCATATGTTGTTTACTTTCCAATGCTGTAAGATTACCATCCTGACAAAGCAGATTTTCAATGTAGTCGCAGTGTGAATAACAGGTTTTGACACTGGATGGTAAGTGTTACCTTCAGAGTTTATAGGCATATCTAAATTGTCCAATTTTATTCAGATTTGAAATTTCGGGTTGTTTGGCATCTCCAACATTGAGCCCAATTTTTTTTTTGTTTGACAGGCTCTATGGTAAATAAAACAGAAATATTTTCATCACAATTTCTGCTTGGAAACTCAAAAATAAAAAAAAAAACTTTAGAAGGTAATATTTTGCACACAGTGTTGACTTTGGCTTGAAATTAACAGAGATGGCTTCGTTGTGTTAGCTTTAAGAATTCAAACATTAGCTCAACTCTGCCACAGGTTCTGCACTGTCTACAAGTGACATCAAGGTAGATTCGGTACATTTCTCAACCTGCAAGTCATGTAAAGATGCCAGTTAGACTTGTCATTGTGATGTAAAGGTCAAACTTTGAACTGGGTTAGAAGCTGTAGATGGACATATTCCACAAGGTTCCATCTACCCAACTTGCCTTCATGATTTCACCACTGATTGTCTAAAATGATCATCTTTGTGATGCACTCCATTTATCTTCGAGCATTAAGAGAGTCTAAGGATACAACAACTAGACAGATGTAGAACTGAAGTACAAGCTTACTATAGAATGGTAGACAAGCCTTGAGCACTTCATGTCAGATTCCTACTTATATTTTTTATGTACCCCTGTATTAGTTTGTAAATCAACAAATTCCTCATTGTCCAACTAGATGATTGTTGATTGTCAGCCAAACAAACAGTCTTTTCTTTGACCAATCTCCACTCATTGAATTAATTAATAACATAAGTAAAAAAACTCTTTGAAATGCTTCTACAGTTTCTGATTATTTTCCTGGGAATCATAGAGCAGTGTCCAGGGGATTTAACTTTAATACCTGGAGGTTCCAGGACATTTCAGGATAGGTGACAACATTCACCGGTAAGTGGTTTAGGCCACAAGGTATCGATGCCAAATGGGTGGCAGGTATGCTTCACCCATGCCTTGCCATTTTGCACTAAAAGTTCGCATTGCCCTGCATTTCACAAAACGAGTAGCATCTGCTTGAATCACAGAGAGAGTATTTTCATAGAGTCATACAGAGTCAGAGATGTACAGCACGGAAACAGACCCTTCAGTCCAACTCGTCCATGCCGACCATGTATCCCAACCCAATCTGGTCCCACCTGCCAGCACCCGGCCCATATCCCTCCAAACCCTTCCTATTCATATACTCATCCAGATGCCTTTTAAATGTTGCAGTTGTACCAGCCTCCACCATCTCCTCTGGTAGCTCATTCCACACGTGTACAACCCTCTGCGTGAAAAGGTTGCCCCTTAGGTGTCTTTTATACCTTTCCTCTCTCACCCTAAACCTATGCCCTCTACTTCTGGACTTCCCCACCCCAGGAAAAAGACCTTGTCTATTTATCCTATCCATGCCCCTCATGATTTTATAAACCTCTATAAGGTCATCCCTCAGCCTCCGACACTCCAGGGAAAACAGCCCCAACCTATTCAAACTGTCCCTATAGCTCAAATCCTCCAACCTTGGCAACATCCTTGTAAATCTTTTCTGAACCCTCTCAAGTTTCATAACATCCTTCCGATAGGAAGGAGACCAGAATTCCAAAAGTGGCCTAACCAATGTCCTCTACAGCTACAACATGACCTTCCAACTTCTATATTCAAAAGTCTGCCCAATAAAGGAAAGCATACCAAATGCCTTCTTAACTATCCTATCTACCTGCGACTCTACTTTCAAGGAGTTATGAACCTGCACTCCAAGATCTCTTTATTCAGCAACACTGCCCAGGCCCTGACCATTAGGTGTATAAATTCTGCTAAGATTTGCTTTCCCAAAGTGCACTAACTGGCATTTATCTGAATTAAACTCCATCTGCTAATTCTCAGCCCATTGGCTCATCTGATCAAGATCCTGTTGTAATCTAAGGAAAACAGCCCCAGCCTATTCAACCTCTCCCTATAGCTCAAATCCTCCAACCCTGGCAACATCCTTGTAAATCTTTTCTGAACCCTCTCACGTTTCATAACATCCAACCAGCTCTTCGCTGTCCACTACACCTCTGATTTTGGTGTCATTAGCAAACTTACTAACCATACCTCCTGTGTTTACATCCAAATCATTTATATAAATGATGAAAAGTAGTGGACCCAGCAACAATCCTTGTGGCACTCCACTGATCACAGGACTCTAAACTGAAAAACATCCCTCCACCACCACCCTCTATCTTCTACCTTTGAGCCAGTTCTGTATCCAAATGGCGTGTTCTCCCTGTATTCCATGAGATTTAACCTTGCTAATCAGTGTCCCATGGGGAACCTTGTTGAATGCCTTACTGAAGTCCATTTAGATCACGTCTACCACTCTGCCCTCATCAATGTTGTTTATTACTTCTTCAAAAAACTCAATCAAGTTTGTGAGATATGTTTTCCCATGCACAAAGCCATGGTGACTGTGCTTAATCAGTCCTTGCCTTTCCAAATACATGTACATCCTGTCCCTCAGGATTCCCTCCACCAACTTGCCCACCACCCATGTCAGGCTCACTGGTCTATAGTTCCCTGGCTTGTCCTTACCACCCTTCTTAAACAGTGGCACTATGTTAGCCAACCTCCAGTCTTCCGGCACCTCACCTGTGACTATCAATGAAACAAATATCTCAGAAAGAGGTCCAACAATCATTTCCCTAGCTTCTCACAGAGTTCTAGGGTATACCTGATCAGGTCCAGGGGATATATCCATTTTTATGTGTTTAGAGACATCCAGTACTTCCTCCTCTGTAATATAGACATTTTTCAAGATGTCACCATCTATTTCCCTACATTCTATATCTTCCAAGTCCTTTTCCAAAGTAAACACTAATACAAAATACTTGTTTAGTATCTCTCCCATCTCCTGTGGCTCCACATAAAGGCCGCCTTGCTGACCATTGCCTTTGATTTGTTTAACCAAAATGGCTGGTTTACTTTGAAAGATGATTGTTGAATGCTTGTAAATGATTAGGTTATGTTCTGAAAGAATGAAAACCACTATCATAGAATCCCTGTAATTGGAAAGAGACCATTTGTGCCATCAAGTCTGCACGAACTCCTTGAAGGCCATCTTACCCTTACCCTCATAAAACCTCATTTAGCATGACCAATTTACCTAATCTGCACATTTTTGGAAGGTAATCTGGCACCCAACAGAAACCCGCAGAAAGAACATACAAGCTCTACACAGTCACCTGGGACAGGCTAAGCAAAGACATGCCAGAGAATTCCTAGAGGCCTGGCACTCCAACCACAATGCCATAAACAATCACATAGATCTAGATGCCATCTATCAACCCCTCAGAAAATGAACAGGAAATGATATCACCACAAACCCCAGGAACCCCATCCAGGAGAAAGATATAAATAGAAAGCAGGAGACAACAGCTTCGCTTCACTTGGAGGTCGCCACTGATGATGTTACCTAGCCAGGTAATGAAATGTCTGGATATCAAACCTACATCTCAGCGAGCAAACCTACACCCTAAACAGTCACCTGAATTTGGAAACCAGAGCATCCAGCAGAAACCCACAAGGAGAACATACAAGCTCAGCACAGACAGACAGTCACATGAGGGTGCGATTGAACCTGGCTCCCTAGCACTGTGAAGGCAGAAGTGCTAACCACTGAGCCACTGTGCTGTCCTGTTATCACCAGGAAACTTTCCTTTCAGGGAAATTCTCGATCCTTTTTCTCAGCTTATGTGAGTTTACTTGCTAAAACATTGACGCAAACTTGTATCTTGAGCCATCTAGTGGTGTGGAACACATGTGCCCGTTTAATCTCTGCTTAAATGTTACAGATCTTGATAAATTCAGTTCTTTTAAACAGAAGTGTTTCAAAAGAAATAAGAAAATATCTTCATTCAACTGCAATAGCTTTACATAAAATCCCAATAGTAGTGACTATTATGCAGTTATCTCAGATGCATGAAGAAATGCTTGATTGTAAAAGGTAAATAGATTAACACATTATGTGGTGACTTTCAAATTAAATGTCACATATAGGAGTGGGCAGATGACTGCCAGGCAGAGCTGATCTTTAGTTTTGCAGCTCAAAGTGAAAAACAATGTAAGGGTGAGGTAAATAACCAGGTGTTTTAATAGAAAACATCAGTTATCTGTTCCAAATCTGAAATTCTGTTGACAGACTGGTTTACAATATTGACAATGTAGCGGTGTTTAATTGTAGATGTAAACCATTACACTTTCCTCCTGCCAGATATAACAGAGTGATTCCTGCAGGAATTGGTACCAGACCCTCGAAGGATTACTTGGGAAATGATTACATGATTCTCTTGTGCTGCCTCACTGAGGCAACTTGCAGGTAGCACCAAGACATTGAATTAAAGTGCAATGTTTAATTCTCTACTCACATGTCAAAAAAGCAACGCTGTCAAAATTAACGCTGCAAGCCGAAAACTGCAAAGCTTGCCAAAGAGCACCCAACTGAAGTGATTTCAATTCTCAGAGTCCCAAACTGGTAGAAGGTATGATGGAAATAATCATGTTGATCAATCAAAATATAATTGGGCTCCACCTTTGGGTCGACAAAGTGTGGAGCTGGAAAAAAGTAACAGGTCAAGCAGCATCAGAGGAGCAGGAAGTCAACATTTCAGGTCAGAACCTTTCATCAGAAATTGCAAGTAAGGTTAAATACAATACATTAAAATTGGACATTTTAGATACTGTGACCAGCTTTGAGGGTGACAGAAATCAACAGCCAAATTTTAACTTTGGTTATTTTTAGTTATTTCTTGTTATTTTAATCACATGTTTAGACATGTTATGACACAGCCCTGGACAGGTGTGCCTTGAATCCAGACTTCCTTATACTTAAGACTCTGTTGAGAATAAAGGAAATGTGGACTTATTGGGACAGTGAACAATTTTAAACAAAAGTTGATCCAGAAAAGCCTTGCAAAAAATTGTGGTGTATTCTTCATTAATTCTTTAATGGTATGTAGGCTTTGCTAGAAAGGTCAGCATTTGTTGCTGATCCCTAATTGCCCTTGAATGAGCAGCTTGCTAAACGATTTCAGATGAAGTTACAAGTCACCCATATTGCTGTGGGTCTGGGATTTCATGCTGGCTAGACCCATCTCTCTTCATCAGACAATCCCACTATTCTGTAACAAATCTGCTGAAGCCTTGTTGCATTCCCTCCAAGGCTATTCTTTCTGAGGTAAGGAGACTAAAACAGCACACAGTACTTAGATTAGATTCCCTACAATGTGGAAACAGGCTTTTTGGCCCACCCCCATTCCCTTACATTTACCCCTAACACTCCAGGCAATTTTAGTATGGCCAATTCACCTAACCTGCACATCTTTGTATTGTGGGAGGAAACCCACGCAGACACAGGGAGAATGTGCAAATTCAACACAGACAGTTACCTGAGATGGGAATTGAACCCAGGTCCCTGGTGCTGTGAGGTAGCAGTGCCAACCACTGAGCCACCATGTCACCTCGACTTGGTCCATGGAAGTGAGGTGGGTCAAGTGGTTCAAGTACAATTTGGCATGGATGGAGAATTTTATGTGAAAGACTGGTTAGACACAAAAACATGGAGGAATGAGGCATCACTCAGGTGTCAAAAGATGTTTTGGATCTGACTTTATCAAGTAAAATATTGCTCCCAGGTCATGGTAAACGTGGAGATAATTCAAATATTTGAAGGATCTAAAATTGATAGAGGAGTGTTCTGGTTATGTTGTCTGTGCATAAGAGTCAATAAGCTGCTAGGACTTAATAAGATACAATCCAAAGGTACAGAAGGAAGTGGGAGTAGAAGTTGTGCAAATATTGTTCAGAATTTTCCACCTTTCTTAGACTCTGACATAATGTCAGAACACTGGAGAATTGCAAACATTTGCACTTTTTATTTTCAAAAATAGAAGCCTAACAACTATAGAGCAATCAGTTGAACACATACCTCAGTGGTCGAGAAACTCATAGAAACAATACTTTGGGACAAAGTTAATAGTCACATGGACAAATGCAGATTAATTAATGAAAGCCAGAATGGATTTGCTATGGGCAAATTGTACTCAACTATCTGGCTGGAGTTGTTTAATATGGTAACAAAGAAGGTTGATTAGGGAAATGCTATTGATGTGCTGTACCTGGATTTCTAAAGACATTTGATAAAATACCACACAGCAGACTTGTGGACAAATTTGTAGCTCATAGAACAAAAGGAACAGCATCAATACTGTACAAAATTTATTGAGCTATTGAAAAGAGATAGAAATGGTAAATTGATATTTTTAGAATGGAGAGAACTTTGTAATGAAGTTCCCCTTGGACTAGTGTAAGAACCTTAACTCTTCCTGTCATGAATTACTGAGCTAGACTTTACTGTACAGGTCACCATTTCAAAATCTGCAGATGGCACAAAACTTGGAAGTACTGTGAACTGTATGGACAATAACCTTGAACTTTGAAAGGTCATAGGTATGTTGGTGGAAAAGCTAAATAACTGGAAGAACACTCGCAGACAATATGAAATAAAAAAACTACAATTGTAATAGTAGTTAGAGGAGCAGATGTATCAGAGAGTATATGTGCATAATTAATTGAGTATGGCACAATATGTTGGCAACACAGTTAATAAAGCATACAGGACCTAGGGCTTTATTGATAGGTGCATGGAGTATAAAAGAGAGGCAAGTATACTCAACTTGCATAGAAGTCTAGTTCATCCTCAACTGGAGTATTGTGTCCAGTTCTGGCCATCACACATGAAGAAAGATGTGAGTGATTGAAGACAGATTGGAAAAATTGTGATTGGCTTTTGTTAGAGAAGGGTGGATTTAATCAAGGTATTCGAAATCATGAGCATTGAGAACAGAGCAAATTGGGAGTAAAGTGTTCCTATTGGTGGACAGATTGAGGAATAAGAGAACACAGATAGAAGGTAACTGGCAAATTAAGGAAAAACAATTTTGTGCAGAATGCAGTTGGGTCTAAATGCAGTGTCGGTGCACTGAGAGTGTAGTGGAGGTAGCTATAATCAAGACCTTCAAGATGGCATTGCATTGTTATCTGAAAACCAAGAACATTGGGAAAAGGCAAGGGAGTGGGACAAGGTAAATTGCTGTTATGGAGAGCTGCTGGAATCATTTCTGACTGAATGGCCATCTTCTGTGCTGTAGAAATACGAAGATCCTGTGATGCATACCCATTCCCCAATACAAAGTACATCTATGTTACAATTTCTAACCTTTAACATAGCCTGTTCTCTTTTGGATCATTACAACACAATTTCACTAAAAATGTACAATCACAAGCTAACAGTTGACTGCTAGGTTAGTTACATCGCTGCCATCATCAGTCTCAAACCTTATACTCACTCCAGACTCTTTGGAAAAGCAATTGTGCAAATACATTAAGTAACTGCATTATTCTTCTGTCACTAGTCCACAGGCAAGAACACAAATCTAGTTTCTAATCAAGTATCTGATCCATTATATCAGGTGCAGTTCTTGGCCCCCTATCAAAAACAGGCAGATCAAGCTGGGGGCTGGGCCTCTTTGTACTAGACCAGTATGGGATCGGTGATAGTGATAATAGGCAATTTCAAACAGCAGGGTTGGACCTTAGTAAACAGATGGAACTGGAAATTCTTAAGAAGATTTCAAATACCACCTGATGCTGCAGGTGATTCACATGGGAATCTGATAGGATTCAAAAGGAGTAAAAGGCAAAGGAGGTGGTGATATAAACTACCATTGATCATATTGTCTGACTCTGAAAATTAACTGCAATGTCTTTGCCTGACTCTGTATTGAATTTTGTCTGCAAGACCTCTCAACTGTAATTGTTAGATAGTTGTGTTGAGGCTTGTAGATATTACTGTTTACATAATAGCACATGGTAATCTCCATTGCATACCTTCTTTCAGTTTTGTACAATGGAATGCACTGCATTTGAGGCTAAAATAATTGCGCAGAGGCCGATATCTTCAGTCACCATCTATTCACTTGTGAACAGTACACAATGACCAGCCAGCTCAGAGTCAGTCCCTAAACTGAGAAGATTCTGTATCCCCTGGTTAGAGTGGTCAGGACTTCCTGATTGGCCCAAATAAACAACACCAATCAAGGATCTCACAATCAATGAGATCCACCCTTTTCCAATCACTACATCCCTCTCCCCACTAAGCCCAGGGATGTAGGTCTTGTAGGTTTCTCTTGTAGGTTTTCCTGCGATGTTTTTGCACCAGGTTCAGTTAATCTGATTCAGACTGTGACATGGGTGGCATGTACTGGACCATAGCCTGTCTCTCACATCTGGAGCATCTCAGGAGAGTTTCCTCCTCTTTTTCCAATGATAACAGTATCGAGGCTGCATCCATCTTGGACTCTGAGGTTCCTTCGAAGCTTGATGGAAGGGGAGAACCCATGATTTCTGACTAGGTTTCTGGCTGTTCTGAGGGGCTAAGCATCATTTGCTCATTTGCAAGGTAGCAACTTTCAGGCGATCCACATGTTTGTTCAGGATCACTTATACAAACTTTGTAAATCACAAAGCCTGACCTTGTGTCAACCTTGCCTCGTACCAATACAGGGCAATTTCCATTGTTCTGGCTCCAAACTTAGTCCCCTGCACTAAATTGACTCTCTCACTTATTGGACGCATATAGCAGGCATTGGGCATTCCTGTTGCCATTTCACCCTCTGCCTCCAGGTCTGGAAATATCAGGTTTACCCTAGTGTGGAGTCTTCACCTTCATTAGCAAATCTGCTGGAACTATTCCTGTTGTTGCATGAGGGGTTGGTGGATAATCAAACAGGAACCAGGACTGTTTGGTATTGAGTGACGGTGTAGACGTTTAAGCCCACCAGCAGTCCAACGTTTGGATTGTTCTTTCCACCAGACTTTGGGCGATGGATGATATAGAGCTGGACTTACGAGCTGAATGCCATTCAATTTTAATTCCCCTGGTTCGCTAACAGTTGAATAAAACCAATAGCATCTCTAAATTAGAGGCTTGGAATCATATTTATTAACCAAACCTATCAACTCTTGGCAGGCTGTAGTTTCTGGTGCCTCTGGGAAAGTTAAGACCCTTATAACTAAAAATGCTGTGGGTCCACACGCAGTCAAAAACATTGCTTGTTGCTTTTCATCTGCACCAATATCATTTGCCCGGAAAACAAAATCACATTATTTCCACATATTGGACCCAGTCTTTGAAGGCAGGATCGAATGAGTCAAGCTTCCCAAATAAAGGCATGCTTTCAGAAATGCTTATCCCAACTATAATATGAATGTTTTTCAGGCACGTACTGTGTTCTCCCATTGCCACTGTTAAAACTGTACAGAAGCAGGTATTCTGTCACCAAGTGACCCTTTATTTATCTGTGCACAATACACTGGCTGTAGCCAGCCAGCGTGGAGTCAGTCACCTGAACTGAGGAGATTCTAAATCCCCTGATTATATTTTTTTTTTGTGTGCAGATGTGAGACACAGTGAAAGACACAAAGTGCACAAATCTTTATCCCCTGATTATACTGGTCAGATAGGACTTACCAGACTGGCCCAGGCTAACAACCCCAATCAAGTATCTTGTAGTCAATGAGATCCACTTGGTTCCAATCACTACAGGGACAACAGAACGAGCCTATCATGCAGCAGTGCCTTTGATGAGAAGGGCATTGCTTGTCACTGGCCACTTGGGTGTTTCCTTTCTTCCTAATGGTGGGAATTGAATAAAGATTTGTACACCTGTTGTCTTTCACTGTGTCTCATACCTACACACACACACACACACACAACATGGGTGCTGGGGAAAATATATGCACTAGCTGAAATATATGCACTAGGATTCCTGAAGAAGGGCTCATGCCCGAAACATTGATTCTCCTGCTCCTTGGATGCTGCCTGACCTGCTGCGCTTTTCCAGCAACACATTTTCAGCTCTAATCTCCAGCATCTGCAGTCCTCACTTTCTTCTAAAATACATGCACTACCGCAGTTAGGCTGTAGAAGAAAAAAAACTAAAACAAGCCTATACATTAATTTGAATTTGCCTTGTAAGTACATCCTGTAATTCTTCACTTACATGCCTTATGTTTCCTCAGGCCGTTTGAACATCTGTGTGACAAGACGCCCTTCTTTTATGGAACCATTTTAATTACAATGACTTTACGGATAATGCATTGAAAATATGGCATTACATTTGAAATGAAACCTTAAAGGTATCATAAAGAATGAAAGTGGCTCCCAATATTCAAATTTAATAAAGTTTGAGTTTATGATAAAGGAGTTCATACTCATTCAGTTGAGATTTCCTTATATCTCATTCGACTGAGAAATAGGGCTGGAAGTAAAGAGGAGCAAGATCAGGCACAAACACAGGCAAGTTAAATGAAAAAGAAATGGCTTTGGAGGTGATTAAAGGTAAAATGTATTTATGAGGGAATGTAGAAGGAAAGAAAAAGCTGCACAGAGTCAGTGTGGAGGTGCAGGTGGGAAAGAGAACAAAATGACAGACCAAAAGACGAGAGAATGTGTTAATAAATCATTCTGAATGGACATTTGTGCAGACTTGTGTAACAGTTGTGGAAAACTTTCAAAGGGCTATACAATCTGCCACTTGTCGGCATCCTGCAACCCCACCATAGTGAGAAGAGCCTTTAACTCATTCTGAAAAGCATGAAAGGGGAAAGCATGAAAAATAGGACTAGAGTAAGTGGTACAAAGTGTCATACTCGTGTTTGGCTGATGGACTGATCCATGAATGTCATTGTTGGAGGTGAGAAAGATAAAGTATCCTCTTTTCACTAGAAAATAAAGATTGTTTTCAAGAAAAGAATTTAGAGGATACCAAAAACAATAGAGAGAAAGACTCACTCCTCAAAAAAAACTAACTGTTCAGATGACATCATTTTGTAGCTCATGGGAAGACAAGATACCACATCAAACATTATAAGCTAGTGGTGTAGGAAATGGAATAGAGCATGAATAGAAGACTGGCTGCTCAGAGGAAGTATGAATGGATCTTTTTCAGGTAGGCAAGGTATAAGAGCGATGTGACACAGATATCAGTGCTGGGTCTTGCTGTGCAAGAAATGTGGGCTTGAGTTCATAGTCAGATCAGTCATGACCTTATTAAGTAGCAGAGTAGGCTCAAGAAGCTGAATATACTCAGGGAGCTGAATGAAGCGGTGACCCAGGGACCCAGTGGTTAGCACTCCTGCATCACACCTCCAGGGACCTGGGTTTGATTCCAACCTTGGGTGACTGTGGAGTTTGCACTTCCTCCGTCTGTCTGCATGGATTTCTGCTGGGTGTTCTGGTTTTCTCACACAATCTAAACATGTGATGGTTAGGGTGGATTGGCATGCTAAATTGCCCTGTAGTGTCCAGGGATGTGCAGGTTTGGTGGATTAGTCATGGCAAATGTGAGGATGGGGTGGGTCTGGGTGGAATGCTCTTTGGACGGGACTTCTCCACCTCCTGATGCTGCCTGGCTTGCTGTGTTCTTCCACCAACATGCTTGTTTACTTTGAAGGGTCAGTGCAGATTTGATAGGCCAAGTGGCCTCTATCCACACTGTAGCAATTTTATGATTGAGCCCTGCTCCAGTGTGACATGTTCACACAATAGCTTGTATCCAGGATAAACAATACAGTAAAATGAAACAGTTAACTAGAACCATCAGCAACTGCAATTAAGTAAAAACTTAATTGTGTTAAGATGTTCAGAGGCAAAGAAAGATTCAATTTGCAGCAATCAACATAGAGAATAGTTAGGAGTGAGGTATGCAGCAGATCCTAATATAAATTGTTTTATTTCCAAACTGAGAGATATATCAGGAATTGGTAATATTTTGAACCAGATATAATGGGATTCATTGTGAATGTAACTCAAAACATTTTTTGGTGAATTGAGAAATGGCAATTTATTAAAGCTTTTGTTTGATCTATTCTTATTACAACACGGCCATGAGGGGGTGACGAAGCCAATAACTCAAATCAATAATGTAGACATTTATAAAACCCATAGAAAATAGGAACAGGACTAGGCCACTCAACAATTCAGGCCTGCTCCATCATTCAATATCATAGTTGATTATCCAACTCAGTATCCTTTTTCTGCTTTTACCCCATATCCTTTTATTCCTGTAGCTCTGAGAACTATGTTAGCTCCTTCTTGAAAACATCCAGATGACACATGTTCAGCAAAGCTGGGCAACATGTACAGGAGCTGCCATGTATTATCAATGTTTACACGTTGCTGGGGCAGAGGAGGTGGAAGCTGCAGCTAACCTGACTAACAACAGTAACATTAGATTCCTGCATAAAGTACCTTGTATCAATTCCTTATCAAGTTGAAACTGTACATGTTAATATTTACAAATTCTTTGCCTTTATTTGGAATACCAATAACACCCTGGGCAATGAACTTTATCCAGCAAGAAATAAAAGCTTGAAAGTTGAAAGTACTCAAAGTTCTTGTTTGTCCAGCCTTGATTTGTGAGAATTAAGAGATTGTCAAAGTGAAGGATATTCGTACTAAGGTTTCTTTGGCTCTTCTGAATCTGTGGTAAGTGTGGAGATGTAGTACAAACCTCTTCCAGCCCTAAGTTCTTTCAACATAATTTTACTTTCACAAGAGGCAACTTTTTGTACAAATTCTTTGAATGAAGCTATTAATTTTGTGGCAGCTGATGGCTAATTATGGGCGATTTTGTCCTTTGAATTACTTTAGCTGATTGGAAACCGAGTTGAGCCTGCCCAAATACATTTCCTTTCAGATTCTTACGAGCAGTAGAGAGACATGCTGTCTGGCCTGACTTCAAATAATGCTGCCAGAAAGATAGTGTGGTTACCCACTGCTAGCCTTCAACATTGTACATAACACAGGAGAGTTCTAATAGCCATAAGACATTTTCAAACCAGACAGTTAAAGATGCATGTGTACTGCAAAGATGAAAGATCTCTAGAGAACTGCTTCCTGACTTCTGGCTCATTTATAGCCTGCAACCTTTTAGAAATTCCACTAATATGTGGTTCAAAGCATGCCAAGAGCATAAGTTCCTAAAGGGAAAGGTTGTGGAGAATTAGGAAACCACAAGTGTCCATAAGGAATTTTGAAACCTCAATTGCAAGAGCATAGAATGTCATTTTAAGGAAAGCTAAAAATAATTAGGTGAATAATTTGTTTTTTTAAGCATTCAGTGTACAGACCATAAGGTCCATTTCTGTGCAATGGTTGCTGACTTAACATGTAGCAGTAATTGGGTTGACACAATTACCGATAGCATCACTGTAGTGAGAAGAGAGTGGGGAGCAAAGTTAGCAGAATGTGTTGATATTTTGATCACTATTTAATGATTACTTCAAGCAAATAGAAACACAAATGCTTGGCAGCAACAGGAATAAGTTTATTTGTGATACCTTTCATGGTTGAATGACTCCTTGACACTCAATTTCTGGAATCTAGGTTGAGTTGAGGTATGGGAGATGACATCCCTCAGAAGAGGGAGCCCTGAAGGACAAGGAAGAAAAATAAAGGAGAAGAATTGTTTTTTTTTGCCGAGTATTTGCAAATATTTCACCATTTGTTTCAGGTAGTAACTTTAGAATTTACTAGTAACTTAACATTGAGCATAGCCAAAATACTTTACTGTGGTTAGGTTCTGAGGAGTGATCGTTCAAATTACGCCCGTTTTCTGGGAAGGTGGCAGGGCTTTCATGTCGTACACATTCACCTGATTACATGTTCCCCTCATCTTTAAACATTGCTGGGGGAGGGGCATTAAATTCCATCCCGCTGTCACCTTCACCTGGTCTGTTTCTGATTCCTCCCTTCCCTTCCTCAACATCTCTATTTCTATTTTGGGAATAGGCTGGCCACCAATATCCAGCACAAACCCACTAACTCCCACAGTTACCTTGACTATATATCCTCACACCCTGCTTCCTGTAAAGACCCTATTCCATTCTCCCAGTTCCTCCATCTCCATCCCACCTGTTCTGATTATGTCAACTTCGACAAGAGGGGCATCCAAAACGTCCACCTTCTTCCCCAACCAATCATTCCCCATCACCATGGTTGACAAGGCCCTCAGCCGAGTCCGACTCATCTCCTGTACCTCAGTCCTTACCCCCACTCCTCCCTCCCATGACAACAGTAGGGTCTCCCTTTGTGCTCACCTTCCATTCCACCAGCATCCACATCCAAAGGATCATTAGCTGCCATTCCACCATCTCCAGTGGGTTTCTATCACCAGATACATTTTCCCTTCCAAAACAAAATGGAAATTACTGGAAAATCCGAGTGGGTTTGGCAGCATCTGTGAAGAGAAATCAGAGTTACTGTTTTGGGTCCAGAGACTCTTTTTCAGAACGTATTCCCCTCTCTTCCCTTGTCAACCTTTTACAGGGACTTTTCCCTCTGGGACCTCCTGATCCACTCCTCCTTCACTCCCAACACATCCCAACAACATTTTGGCACCTTTTCCTGCAATCACAGAAGGTGTAATACCTGTTTAATTACTCATTCCTCCTCAGTATCCAAGATACCAAACACAGCTTCCAGGTGAAGTACCACTTTACCTGTACTTCGCACAATCTGGTCTACTATATTCGGTGCTCACAATGTTTTCTCCTCTACACTGGGTATCCATTTTGCAGAACACCTACGTTCTGTCAGCAAAATAAAACCTGAACTTCCAGATGCTTTCCACTTCAACACACCACCGTGTTCCCTGGCCAACATCTCTGTCTCAGGCTTGCTGCAGTACTCCAGTGAAACTCAGCGCAACCTGGAAGAACAGCATCTCATTTTCTACTTGGAAACACCAGAGCCTTCTGAACTTAATATCAAGTTTAACAATTTTACGTCTTGAGCACCTTTCCCCATGCTTTAGCCCACACCCACACACCCATGCCTGTCACTACATGGGCTGCTACCACACGCTATTCACTGCTAGCTACTAATAGTCCACATTAGCAGCTATTCATTCCCCCAGTCTGG
Source organism: Chiloscyllium punctatum (assembly GCF_047496795.1). Classification (NCBI taxonomy): domain Eukaryota; kingdom Metazoa; phylum Chordata; class Chondrichthyes; order Orectolobiformes; family Hemiscylliidae; genus Chiloscyllium; species Chiloscyllium punctatum. The sequence continues at coordinate 12,058,613 of NC_092770.1, read as the reverse complement.
TTTTTATCCATACCTTTGTCTGTCCAACTGTTTTCCTCTCTCTTTAAGCTCTATCTCAACCTATCATTTACTCCTACCCCACCCTTCCAACCTATCTTTGTATAAAAACCAAGCTTTTCCTAGCTCCCATCAGTTCTGAAGAAGGGTCACTAGACCCAAAACATTGATCAGCAAGGAAACCCATGTGTGGAGCTATTGGAAATGGGAGATGCTGAACAATTACTTTGCATCAGTGTTTGCTGTGGAAAAGGCCGTGAAAGATATAGAACATGAGGAAAAGATGGTGACATCTTGAAAAACATCCAAATTACAGAGGAGGTGGTGTGGGATGTCTTGAAACATGTAAAAGTGGATAAATCCCCAGGACCTGATCAGGTGTAACCTAGAACTCTGTGGGAAGCTAGAGAAGTGATTGTTGGGCCCCATGCTGAAATATTTGTATCATCAATAGTCACAGGTAAGGTGCCTGAAGACTAGAGGTTCGCTAATATGGTGCCATTATTTAAGAAAGGTGGTAAGGACAAGCCAGGGAACTATAGATCAGTGAGCCTGATATTGGAAGTGGGCAAATTGTTGGAGGGAATCCTGAGGGACAGGATTTACATATATTTAAAAAGGCAAGAACTGATTAGGGATATTCAACATGATTTTGTATGTGGGAAATCATGTCTCATGAACTTGATTGAGCTTTTTGAAGAAGGAACAAAGAGGATTGTTGAGGGCAGAGTGGTAGACATGATCTATATGGACTTCAGTGAGGTGCTTGACAAGGTTCCCCATGGGAGACTGGTTAGCAAGGTTAGATCTCATGGAATACAGGGACTACTAACCATTTGGATACAGAACTGGCTCAAAGGTCGAAGACAGAGGGTAGTGGTGGAGGGTTGCCTTTCAGAGTGGAGGCACGTGACCAGTAATGTGCCACAAGGATTAGTGCTGGGTCCACTTCTTTTCATTATTTATATAAATGATTTGGATGTGAACATAGGATGTATAGTTAATAAGTTTTCAGATGACACCAAAGTTTGAGTTGTAATGGAAAGTGAAGAAGCTTACCTCAGATTACAATGGGATCTTGATCAGATGGGTGCAATGGGCTGAGGGGTGGCAGATGGAGTTTAATTTAGATAAATGCGAAGTGCTGCATTTTGGAAAGGCATTTCAGAGCAGGACTTACACACTTAATGGTAAGGTCCTGGGGAATGTTGCTAAACAAAGAGACCTTGGAACGCAGGTTTATAGTTTCTTGAAAGTAGTCACAGCTAGATAGGGTAGTGAAGAAGGCATTTGGTATGCTTTCCATAAATTTTCAGAACATTGAGTAAAGGAGTTGGGACGTCATGTTGCGGCTGTACAGAACATTGGTTAGGACATTTTTGGAATTTTGTGTGCAGTTCTGGTCTCTGATAAACCGCAGTTCTGATGTTGTGAAACTTGAAAGTGTTCAGAAAAGATGCTGTCAGGGTTGGAGGATTTGAGCTATAGGGAGAGGTTGAACCGGCTGGGGCTGTTTTCCCTGAAGTGTTTGAGGCTAAGGGGTGACCTTATAAAGAGTTATAAAGTCGTGAGGGGTATGGATAGGATAAATAGACAAAATCATTTCCCTGGAGTGGGGGAGTCCAAAACTTGAGGGCATAGGTTTAGGGTAAAAAGGGAAAGATTTAAAAGGGACCTAAGGGGCAACCTTTTCACACAGAGCGTCGTGTATGTTATGGAATGAGCTGCCAGAGGAAGTGATGGAGGCTGGTAACAATTACAACATTTAATGACATCTGGATGGGTATATGAATGGGAAGGGTTTAGAGTGATGTGGTCAAAGTGCTGGCAAATGGGACTAGATTAGGTTAAGATATCTGGTCGGCATGGACGAGTTGAACCAAAAGATCTGTTTCTGTGCTGTATATCTCTATGACTCTATGACTCTAGATTTTCCCTATAGATTCTGCCAGCTCTGATGAGATTTTCCAGCAATTTCTGTTTCTGTTGCATTAAATGCCATACATAAGTTCTGTTTTCCTTTCTAAAGAGTGATTCAGTATCTTTAGCCAATGTTTCTTCAGAAAGCTTGTTCAAAGCTGCTAAGTGATGTTTGATTAATGCGTTGCATTATATTCAACCAAGACAAATTTTCAAATTAAGTTAAATGTTTAAAAAATATATATGCCCTCGAAGTGAAATGAAATATTCTCTTCATTAAGCAGCAGTATTATGATATCTAGAAACCTCGCGATAAATTAAAATCATAGAACTACTCATTACTGCCTGTCACTTTGAATTCTGTCAGTCATCAACCAGATTGCCAGATGAAGCAGAATAAAAGAGTAAGATATTCAAACTCAGAGATAGAGAGAGGAAAGAATTCATGAGCCAACCTTAATTAACACGTGCCCATGTTCTTGCAACCTTCCTGTGATACTCAATTAAGAGATTTGGAAAGGAACTGCAATACCTTGCTGAAATCATTTCTTATCTGAGTGTAGTCATTACTTTCAGATGAGGAAAGATAATCACAGGAAAAAATCAAAAGAAATCTAGAGAGAGGGAAAGAGTGAAAACAGATGGACAGAATGGTCTCCTTCTACAAGAAAGTGAGTGATTCTATGATGTTTGCTAATGCTAAAGCTGTTCTAATAAAAAGTCTCTTGAATTTTAATTTTTACAATCCAGATCTATTGTCACACAAAAATAGAAATTTGCTGGAGAAACTCTGTAGATAGCATCTGTAGATAGCAAACAGAGTTATCATTTCAAGACCAGTGATCCTTCTTCAGAACAGAATCTATTGTTATTTCTTTGACTCAGATAAAGTAACATTTAAACCCCACAGTAATTGAAATAAAACTTTGTCTTTAAAAGTAACAAATTACAAAACATGACACAGGATCGCATCCACTTAATCATAAGACACACTAAACTGATTGAAAATAACCTTAAAAGAAGGGATGTTTTCCATTTCATTTCCATGCCAATTCATTTGATGTGTTGTTGGAATATGAAGGTGGTCATTGAAAGCACCATCTGCTATTTTTGTGTCATGCTTGGAAGGAGCTTACCTATGGGAGAATTCATTTTACACTTTCAAATGTTTGTCGGGCTTCCCTTGTTGCCATAGTTTGTGTTCTGAATTTGTTTGTTTCTAACAGATTGGAAATTGAAGGTGTTTTCAAGAAGGAGATAGCTACAATTCTTCAGACTAAAAGAATCAAAGGTGTGGGGCAGAAATAAGAACAGGGTACTGAGTAGAAGAATCAGCCATCATTATATTGAATGGTGGCGCAGGCTCAAAAGGGCCAAATGGCCTAATATTGTTCCTGTTTTCTATGTTTCCACTTTTTAAAATAGCATTTTAAACAACAGATGGTCAGGGGATTGGCGGTAGCTTTTTATAGTTTCACTGTTGGATGTAAACATGGTTCGATATGGGAGCTTCATAAACATCTGAATTGATCAATAAGCATCTGTTGCTTTGTGGATCAGGGAATATTCAGGATGCCTTTCCTTGTTACTTTCAACTGCAAAAGGATTGTTGCTTGCCTCACTGTCAAAAAAATGCCACAGACTAACTTTTACACAATAGACAAAGCAGTGCACAATTTACAAAGTTTTAAGAGTGCACCCATTATTTAACAAAGGTGATATCACAAGTGCTATAAATAGCAATTTGCAGTTGTTCTTGACAGTCTGCACTGGTGAAGCCATATCCAACCATGAATTACCAAAATGGCTAGAGGGAAGGAAACAGAAGGGCAATACATATAACCAAAAATATAACTTTCAGTTATGGAGCTTCACATGGACTGGAAACATTTGTAAATTCAGCACAGCTGTCATAGCCCTGTTGAATATTCCATCCACTGCATAGAAAATCTAATATATATCCGATAGTCTCTATCTCCAAATTTCTATTATTACAGAAGCTGATGTGAAAAGTAACCTGCTAAGCATGTAAATTTGTACAATTTTAGCAGAGCCTGCAGTGATGAAATGCAAGAACAGTACAATTTGAATTGCCAGTTTCTTTTTAACACCTTTTTAACATCGGCCTTTTACAGACCTCAATTAGTGTAATTAGTGCTCATTTACAAAAGCCCTCCATAAGCCTTCTCATTCTGGATTTAATTAGCAAAGGGTAGAAAACTGGAGATGCTTAATTTACACCCTCCCATTCAATGGAAGGGTCCACCTCCAAACTCACTACCATGGAAGACATGAAATTCCACCCTCACGTCTGCCAGATGACTTCCAACTCACTGATACTTTTTAAATCTTTTCGGGAATCTCCATGGCCTTGGAGAATGGGTAGAGGCATGGAGATGATGCTTCTTTTGCATTGTTACTTGTGAAAAGGGATGTAGAGCATTTCCTGTGTAGTAAAAACCCATTTTCACTGCTTTCCTCAAATTATTTCCCAGTCTGTAAGACCAGGAATTGCAGACTCCAGTAAGTGAATGCCAAGATCTGAATACATTCATCACCATGTCTATGAGTGATTATTGTATGGTGCTTATTCCTATACTACTTTATAATTGGCTTGCAAATGACCATGAAGGTACCACTTGTTGCATAGTATTTGGCATGTCTATAAATCCCTTATGGTGATGATGTAATTAAACCAGAGGTACATTACCTATGCACTTCCTACCAACAACGGCTGGCTGTTTATGGTGGGAAGATGTTCCATTTGCTCCCGTATGGGTGCTATTGGAGGCATGAATGGAGGGTAGGTGTTGATCTCTGAAATGCACCCCCCAAGTACTCTCGCCTCTGACTCTTGACCTTTCTTTTCCTCTGATCACCAACCCGCAGGAAGCATTTGAGAAAGACCTAAACCCTCTCCATTGCATCTCCTGAACAACGGACTTTAACCATTAGTCTTTAAGACCCAGAAGCAACTAGAAGCTATCAACAGGTTGGCAGCCTCTGGCAATGAGGCCTGTGATTCTCTGAACAGCTCTCTGGTCAGCTCTTAAGCCACTTGGCATGTGATCTGTCAGGTTTCTTTGGCAATGGGGCCAACAAATTAATTTATATCTAACACAGCTGCCCCCATACTTCATGTGAAAAAGGGAAAAAATTCAGCCTTCGTTTTCTTGCATTAATTCTCAGCTGAAGGCAAAAACAGAATAACAATCTTTTTATATTTAACAGGTTGTAAACTCACAAATAAGCTGATATGTCTGTTAGAATGTCCCACTGCTGTTGCCCAATACTGTCATCTCTCCGAACACTAGTAGCAATTTCTGAGAGACACTCAGTTAACCAACCTCTTATATTATATCCCAGATCACCTCAGTGGATCGGAAGTCAAACTGAATCCTTCCAATCCAAGTAAAAGACACTCAACTTCTACCCAGTTACAACATGCTCAAGCTCTTCATTGAATTTTGCTTCTTTCAGCTAAAATCAAGGTAGAAATTTATAAAAGGAAGTCCAATGAGAAAATTCTTCAGCCTGCATTTATCATTCAATCACTATCTCTGAGACCAATTTCTCTTGTTATTTGTCTCATCAGTCTGTGTGTGACCCTGCTGTGCCTAAAATAATCATCTCATTTCTGTAAACTATAAACTAAAGTTAATTCTCTGGCTGCAGACCTAAGACCTTAGAGCAGAAATAGGCTATTCAACCCATCAAGTCAGCTCTATATTTGGAATATCTTTGAGTTGTAAATGGATATGCATATAGATGCTGTAATAGATCGCCTTAGCTCCACCAGAAATGCGTCAAACCCCTATGTCAATAGGCACTGAATTCTTTCTGATCTCCTTTTACAATGTGAAAAGATGTGTGATCAGTGATGTAGATACTAAAATCTGATTCACTGAATTGTTTTGAAGTTAAGAAGAACAAAAAAAAACTCAAGTCTAGATACTCTGATAGAAGTGTACAGCCTTCATCAGGGTGAAGTGTGGGTGGATGATGGTGAGTAAAATTGGACTCAGCTTCAATGATCCTCGTTTGATCAAACAATTTATCATAATTATTGCCAAAAACGCATTGTACAAATACCATTGAAACTTTGAACCATATCTCAGAGCATCTATACAGACCATAAGAAATAGGAACACGAGTTCCTATTTGGCCCCTCGAACCTGCTCCACCATTCAATAGGATCAAGGCTAATCAATGGCCTTTAAGAAAAGATATCAAAAGGGGAGAAAAGGATGGCGAAAAAACATTATCAAAATATCTAAAATTAAATAAGTCACTGTTGTTGTTAAAGTCAAATTTGTTTGGATGCATTTCTTGAAATGTTTCACTTGAAGGATTTAGGAGTTAAAATAAAAGAACTCAAACACTGCAAAATGCCTTGATCCAACAGTGAAGTCATGATTTCATAAAGACTGATCTCTGGAAATAATAAGTAATTACAAAGGTTGCCAAAGCAAATATCTGTAATCCCTACTTCAGGCAATAGCCTCCATCAACAGCAAAAGTGTAACAAAATCTGACGCTGAGAACAAATACAGAGGAACAGCAACTTGAACATAATTTGTATATGTTTAATGAAAACATATTTTATCAACAAATATTAATCATGCTAACATTTAATACTCTAATTAGGTATATGTTAAGGTGTGCCCTACAGGAAAAGGAATTTCTAACAACATATCCAGACCATTACCAAGACCACTGACTTCCACCAACAAAATCTACCAGACTCCAATCCTGCCTTATCTCATCCAATCTTAAGATCATCATCCATACTTTTATAACCTGACCATGACATGACCATTCCAACTTTTAAGGAAGCTGATGGGGTACCTTGCTTTTATGATTTAAATGTTAATGAAGTCCTATGTTCAAATGAATTGCTCAAAAGTATCTTATAAAATATAAAGACCCTCCTTCTTCCTAGAACAATGTCGCACAGCTGCAGCATGCATTGCCGTAGACAAACACATTGGCAGAAATTTTGAAATAAAGCTCAATTCCAGCCCTGCTCTCCTCCTTGATCGATCTGAAATTGAATGTCATAAGAGTAGTTATCGCATTGTAGATTTTGCAACAAAGTATTATCTTTTGAAAATAGACACAAAGGAGCTTTTAAGATATGGCTGCAAATGTCACCTGACTTCTCTTGTGACTACAACTACACTTAACTTTACATTTATAAAGATGGGTGGCACCGTGGCACCGTGGTTAGCACTGCTACCTCACAGTACCAGAGATCTGGGTTCAATTCCCGCCTCAAGCAACTGTCTGTGTGGAGTTTCACATTCTCCCCGTGTCTGCGTGGGTGTGCTCCGGTTTCCTCCCACATTCCAAAAATGTGCAGGTTAGGCGAAGTGGCCATGCTAAACTGCCTGTAGTGTTAGACGAAGGGGCAAATGTAGGGGAATGGGTATGGGTGGATTGCTCTTCAGAGGGTTGGTGTGGACTTGTTGGGCCAAAAGGACTGTTTCCATACTGTAAGTAATCTAAAAAAAAGATATACAGCATGGGAACTGACCCTTTGGTCCACTTTGTTCATACTGACCAACTATTCTAAATAAGTCTAGTCCCATTTACCAGCATTTGACCCATATCCCTCTAAACCCTTCAAATCCATACACCCACCCAGATATCTTTTAAATGCTGCAATTGTACCAGCCTTGACTCCTTCCTCTGGCAGCTCATTCCATACATGCACCACCCTCTGTGTGAAAAAGTTGCTCCTTAGGACCCTTTTAAATCCTTCCCCTCACACCATAAAACTATGCCCTCTAGTTTTGGGCTCCCCTATCTTGTAGAAAAGACTTTGAATGTTCACCCTATCCATGCCCCTCATGATTTTATAGATCTCTATAAGGTGACTCCTCAGCCTCCAATGCTTCAAGGGAAACAACCCCTGCCAATTCAGCCTCTCTCTGTAGCACAAACCCTCCAACCCTGGCAACATCCTTGTGAATGTTTTCCGAATCCTTTCAAGTTTGACAACATTCTTCTTATAGCTGGCAGGTGATAACTGAACACAATATTCCAAAAATGGCTCAACCAATGTCTTGTACAGCCACAACATGACCAGATAGAGGAACCAAGCTATCATGACCTCAAGAAGGATCGGAAAATACATTTGAAATTCAATGAACATTTCCATAAGATTAAACAGAAATTCAATGACAATGGCCTCCCTGGAGCTTTGAATAGTTCATTCCTACCTCATCAAACCTGGAAGAATGAAGCTATTGAAATTTATAGTGGAAACATTTAATAGAAGAATTACCTCATCTGAAAGTTGCAAGAAGTGACTGAACCCCAGACCTGGGCTAATCCAATGCCTAAAATGGAAGCATAAATCAACAGGTTGGGACAGCAGCCAATTAGATTTTGAACTTTATAAATTCTAGCTGGGAATAATCATTTGGTACAGAGGCCTCAGGAGAACTCATGATAACAATTGCTGGCCACAGTGCCTCAGCTGAACTATAATGTGAGAACTGAAATTTTTCTGCATCACCAGGAATTTCCAAGCGAGGTGCCCAGAAATTATCCCTCTTCTGCTGAAGAAGGAATCTGGCGGATTCAGGAAAAAAAAGGGGCTTTCACTTAGTTCTTGATGCTGCTGTACCTGCTTTGAGCACCTACAAAGACAAACTCCTTCAGTTGCTGAAACCATCACAGCTGCTAATAATAGAGTCATAGATATGTACAGCATGGAAACAAACCTTTCGGTCCAACTCATCCATGCTGACCAGATATCCCAACCCAATCTAGTCAGATCTGGCAGCACCCAGCCTATATCCCTCCAAAACCCTTCCTAATCACATACTCAACCAGATGTCTTTTCAGTGTTGCAATTGTACTAGCCTCCATTACTTTCTCTGGCAGCTCATTCCATACACGTACCACCCTCTGTGTGAAAATATTGCCCCTTAAGTGTCTTTTATATCTTTCCCCTCTCACTCTAAACCTATGCCCTTGGGTTCTGGACTGCCCCACTCCAGGAAGAAGACTTTGACTATTTAAGCTATCCATGCTCCTCATGATTTTATAAAACTCTATAAGGTCACCCCTCAGCCTCTGACGCTCCAGGGAAAATAGCCCCAGCCTATTCAGCCTCTCCCTATAGCTCAAAACCTCCAACTCTGGCAACGTCCTTGTAACTCTTTTCTGAACTCATTCAAGTTTGACAACATTCTTCCGATAGGAAGGAGACTAGAATTGCATGCAATATTCCAAAAGTGGCCTAACCAATGTCCTTTACAGCCATAACATGACCTCCCAACTCCTGTACTCAATACTCTGACCAATAATGGAAACCATACCAAACGTCTTCTTCACTATCCTATCTAACTGCGACTCTACTTTCAAGGAGCTATGAACTTGCACTCCAAGGTCTCTTTGTTCAGCAACAGTCCCCTGGACCTTACCATTATGTGTATAAACCTTGCTCTGAAATGCCTTTCCAAAATGCAGCGCCTCGCATTTACCTAAATAAAACTCCATATGTCACTCCTCAGCCCATTGGCCCATCTGATCAAAATCCCATTGTAATCTGAGGAAACCTTCTTCACTGTTCACTGCACCTCCAATTTTGGTGTCACCTCTCAAACTTACTAATTATGCCTCTTATGCTCACATCCAAATCTAGTGGACCCAGCATGCACAGGTCACAGGCCTCCAGTGTGAAAAGCAACCCTCCACCACCACCCTCTGTCTTCTACCTTCGAGCCAGTTCTGTATCCATATAGTTTGTTCTCCCTGCATTCCATGAAATCTAACCTTGTTAACCAGTCTCCAATGGGAAACCTTGTCAAACGCCTTACTGAAGTCCATAGAGATCGCGCCTATCACTCTGCCCTCAACAATCCTCTTTGTTATTTCTTCAAAAAACTCAATCAAGTTTGTGAGAAATGATTTCCCATTCACAAAGCCATGTTGACTATCCTTAATTAGTCCTTGACTTTCCAAATGCATGTACATCCTGTCCCTCAGAATTCCCTCCAACAACTTGTCCACCACCAATGTCAAGCTCACCAGTCTATAGTTTCCTGGCTTGTCCTTACCACTTTTCTTAAATAGTGGCACTGCATTAGCTAACCTCCAGTTTTCTGGCACCTCACCTGTGACTATTGATGACATAAATATTTCAGCAAGGGGCCCAGCAATCATTTCCCTAACCTCCCACAGAGTTCTGGGGTTCATCTGATCAGGTGATTTATCCATTTTTTTGCATTTCAAGGCATTCAGTACATCCTCCTCTGTCATAGGGACATTTTTCAAGATGTCTCCATCTATTTGCCTACATTCTATATCTTCCAAGTCCTTTTCATACTAAATACTGATACAAAATACTCGTTTAGTATCTCCCCATTTTCTGCGACTCCACACAAAGGCCGCCTTGTTGATCTTTGAAGGGTCCTGTTCTCTCCCTAGTTACCCTTTTGTCCTTAATGTATTTGTAAAAATCCTTTGGATTCTCCTTAACTCTATTTGCCAAAGCTATTTCATGTCCCCTTTTTGCCCTCCTGATTTCCCTCTTAAGTATGGCCTTTTGGCTAAGATCAAGTGTCGTGTAATATTGCTCTCCAATTTCACTCCTTAACTGCAAATAACAAAGATTCCAACTGCAAGCTGCAAGCCTGCAACAATATCCCAAAGAATTGAACTGAATGTCACTTTTATCAATGACTTCAGCCTTATCTACTTTTTAAGTATGTATTGTGTGTTTTGCTTGTATACCTTTAGTTATTTTTATTCCTTTGACTCACGTGACTTACAGAAATGCTTTCTGTTGCAGAGTAAATTTTATCTTGTTTAAGACTGAAGCTTTGCCACTGATTGTTTTTGGATTTACACACACTCTCTCTCACATACACTCTCTCTCCCACAGACCACAGTATTTAGTATGGCAAACAAAGTATAGATCTTGCAAGGCAGTACTCCACTCGCGAAAATCAATCCACTCATTTAGATACTTCTCCGCCTTTTCAACTTTAAAAGTTTCAATGTTCAATCAATAGATAGTCAAATCAGGCTGTATAAAAAATGTAGTCCTGTGTAAATTGGTAGAAGGGCTCATGCCCGAAACGTCGATTCTCCTGCTCCTTGGATGCTGCCTGACCTGCTGCGCTTTTCCAGCAACACATTTTCAGCTGTGTAAATTGGTAGTACTGCCAATAAAACTATCTGATTACGTCATGGAAGAGAAATTTAAAATGGCTCTATGCAAACATTAGCAATAGTCTCTGTCAAAGATTACTGCAGCAATCTCACTGTACAGTAAATAAAGAGTCTTTATTGATCATTTTGCAATGACGGTGGCATGTCTGGATTTCAAATCTTTGACTAAAAAGCAATGGAATATTTACCCTGATACAAGCCATTGGTCCAGATGATATGTAATATCAGCACGGTGGAAGAAAATATATTGATAGAAAACTTTAGTTTTGTTAATATTTCACTTAAGGTCAAAGAAGTTGCTACACTTGGTAAAAGAGGTGGCAGAGATCAAACATCATTCACACATCTACACCCCATAACTACCTCAGCTGCACTTCCTCACAACCCACTCTCTGCAATAATTCCATTCCATTCTCTAACTTTTGTCACATCTGTTCTGATGATGCGATCATTCACAGTAGTGCTGAGACATCAAGCATAATCTTTTCTTTTTGTAGATTGAGGCCTTGAGTTTTGATGCTGAGTCAGGAGAACCAAGGTTGGAGGAGTGGTGGGGTGTAATCCCAGCTCTCCAAATCCAACCATTAAAAATAGGCTTCCTGCATTCCCACTTTTAATCTGGATGGGCTTGGATATTCATGGATATCTATGGCATATCAATGAATGCAAAATGGATTCTCGACTATCAGAGTCATGAAGGCCCATCCACTTGAAAGGTTGTAGTCATACAAATATTTGAACCAGGAGGAGATGAAGGCCATTCAGTCCCTCAAGTTGCCCTGCCATTCAATCAACTATCTGACTGAAACTTCAAATCTACATTCCCACTTATTCCTGATAACCTTCCAACCCCTTACTTAACAAGAATCTATCTCTGTCTTAAAAATATTCAAGGATGTTGCTTCCACCATGTTTTCAGGAAGAGAATTCCAAAGATTCACAACTCTAATGAAAAAAAGCACCTTATTTCATTTTTAATGAGAGACCATGATTTTTAAACAGTGACCTCTAATTCTTTGTTCCATAACAGGAAACATCGTCTGCACACCTAACCTGTCTAATCGTTTACGACGTTGTTTCAGTGTGCATCAATGCAAACTTGAGGAAAACCCTCTCATCTTTTGATTAGGAATTTTACAGTTTTTCTCATGGATTTCAGCAATTTCAGATCATAATCTTTGTTCCATTTTGTTTCTTTCCCTTTGCTTGTTTCAGGTTTTCCATTAAGTTAGCAGCACAACTGTTCTAGACAAGCCTATCATTACTTGTTTTATTCTTGCTTCATATCCATTTTCCTTGGAGGACTAACTTTTCCATCATTCAATCTCTTCTCACTTTTACCCCATTTGTTGGTCCTCATCCCATCCAGCTCTTTCTTAAAAGCTTTACATCTCTAGCTTTTTTCCAGTTTCGATGAATGGTTACAGTTTTGAAAATGTTAACTCTCTTTCCACAGGGGGGCTGCCATAAACGGATCAATGCTTCAGGCATTTTCTGCTTTTGTTTGATTTCCAGAATCCACAATATTCTGTTTCTCATTCTGAATAATGGTCAGATGTGCAAGTTATTACATAAGGGCTATTGGTGTCTTTGCAATTCTTTGCAGCTCAATGCAGTTACTTTGGTGATGTATATCTGGCTCTTAAATAATGTGATCTATAATATTATCCAACATTGAAAGTTAAAGATTGCAGAACAGCTGTGCATACAAATATAGCTGCACAAAAAACTACTCATATAGCATAGTATTTTGTATAGAGCTTGCAGTGACTTGCTCAGGTAACTTATAATGGTATATGTAACATTAGTTCTCCACTTCTGAATCCATTTATTATGCATACTCCCTATATGTTTGAAGGAACCTGGATTCTAATACCGTCAAAGTTGGCCTTTCTCCAATTTAGAACTTCAACTTTTAGATCTGGTCTGTCCTTTTCCATCACTATTTTAAAACTAATAGAATTATGGTCGCTGGCCTCAAAGTGCTCCCCCACTGACATCTCAGCCTTATTTCCCAAGAGTATGTCAAATTTTGTGAATCATTCAGCCACTGCATTTGTTATGTGTTCTTATCTCCCTCTAGTTATTTATTTACCTAATGGCGGATATAGTTTCTCTTTCTATATGCTATCAAAACCTTTCATAATTATGAACATTTAAATTACCATAGAACATGGTGTATAACATAATCTTTGAAGCTTCAAAACATCTTTCTGCAGAGGGGGACTGATTTATGCATTGAGCAGAACATGTGAAACGTGATATTGGTTTATGTAGCCATTGTTTTGTGATGTGATTAAAGACATAAAGCCAGTAATTCAAGTTAAATTGAATGAAATTTTGGAATTATTGAATGAAAAAATTCTAAAAGAATAGTTTAAACCAAAGTGATAACATTTTAAAATCCATGAATTTCATCATCTTCATCATCTATAGAGTTAGTTGAATTCACTTTTGCTATGGTTTCATCATAAAGTTGCCATTCTGGATCAGATATGGCACTTCCAGATTCCATACCATTGCTTCATAGCATAGTGGCTCAGTGGCTAGCATTGCTACCTCATAGTACCAGGGGCCCAGGTTCAATTCCAGCCTCAGTGACTGTGTGGAGTTTGCACATTCTACCCATGTCTGTGTTGGTTTCCTACCACCTTCCAAAAGATATGCAGGGCAGGTGAATTGGGTATCCTAAATTGCCCATAGTGTTAGGTGCATTAGTCAGGAGTAAATGTAGGGAAATGAGTGTGGCTGGGTTACTCTTCAGAGGCTTGGTGTGGATTTGTTGGGTGGAAGGGCCTGTTTCCATGTTGTAGAGAGTCTAATCTAACATCCTGCAGTCCATCCCTTTCAGCAGGTACTCCCAATTTTTTTTTAATGTTCTGATGACAATTTGTGCATTAATACCATAATACCATCCCATGGGCGGCATGGTGGCACAGTGGTTAGCACTGCTGCCTCACAGTGCTAGAGACCCGGGTTCAATTCGCGCCTCAGGTGACTGACTGTGGAGTTTACACGTTCTCTGCGTGTGTTTCCTCCGGGTGCTCTGGTTTCCTCCCACAGTCCAAAGATGTGCAGGTCAGGTGAATTGGCCATGCTAAATTGTCCATAGTGTTAGGTGAAGGAATAAATGTAGGGGATTGGTTCTGGGTGGATTGCAGTGGGTCAGTGTGGACTTGTTGGGCCGAAGGGCCTGTTTCCACACTGTAAGTAATTTAATCTATGATAATTTGATAAGGAAACTACACAAAACAACACACAAAAGAAGCCAAAAATCTTTGGATGCTGGAAATCAGAAATAAAAACAGGAACTGCTGGAAAAAGAACTCAACAGCTCTGGTAGCATCTATGGAGAGAAAGCAGAATTAACATTTCATGTCCAGTGATACTGCTTCAGTTTCACAAAATGTTAAGCGAGGCAGCACATAATTTTCCACTGTATAAATGATTTTTTTTTTGTTCATCATCTACCAGCCCCCAATTCTATTTGACCACAAACATGATCCTGCTATGGCTTTTTGACACACACATCCATAAATTGAAATTGAGGTCTTTCAGAAGTCTCTGAGTGAACTTGATTTTCTGCTGCAACACTAGACATTTTCAGTCCATGAAGTGGCTGGGCTAACTGTATTTCCCTGAGATATTTGCTGATTTAGCCTACCAAAGTGATTAGGTATAAACTGCATTTCTGATAAGGCTGTAACCACTCTTATGTTTTTAAAGGACCATTCTGATACATGCTTTTCAAAATCAGGCCAGTGACTTATTTTTGTTCTCATGGTGCTTTTGGGCACTTTCTTCGGTGTGGTTTCCTTATTCTTTCATTCTCACGCCAGTCTTTCAGTAACACAGAATTCCTTAACTGCAGCAAATATGTGATGAGTTAGCAAACATTACAATTTTCAGTTTGAAACAAGCTTCATCCTTCATTTTGCTTTGCAAGAGAACAAATTCTGTTTATTATTCACCACACACAAACAGCTGATTTGACATCTCTTAAACTCCCATGCATCAGCTTGACAACTTATCCCATGTTGCTTGCTTGATCCCATGCACCAACTTATAAAGATAAGAATAACCTTAAACGTGTATTTCAGAGGTGAAAAGTGAGGCTTACTCCTAATGGACATATAACATTAAACATTAATTTATTAGCAGAAAGATTGCTAACCAAGTTAACTTACATGCAGCATTTACCTAAAAACATGCATTTTGCTACTGGCCAAATGAGTTATCTTATTCTGGCAGATTGACTTCTCCAAGAAGGACAATCTCATCTTTAACTTTTCCACATAGCATAGGTCCTTCATTCTTTATATCCTTTTTGGGAAATCCTCGATACCCAGTCTCTAGGGTTTTAATCCAATTGTTGTTGGTCCAGGTAGTTCTCCTATAACTCCATAGCTGTGTTCCAGCGCAACCTCACATAATCAAAAATTTCAAATCGAAATAATAGGGTCTATGGGGAAAGTGGGTTTGGGGCAGACCAGCAAACAATATCACTCACAATCACTCAAAAATCACCCAAAATTCTAATGTAAAAGTATAGCACAACCTGAATGAAGGTTGAAATCATATTTATTAACAAAACAAAATAAATTTAACACAGTACATTAAAAAATGTAAGAGAGCTGTTGTTGTACTGTACCTCTCACAGAAAGCTGCTCTGTCGGTGACTGACATTGTGCATGTGCTAAACAGCATGAAGACCGGTGCTGACACTGCTGACACGAAGCATGTGAACCAATCCCCACTGGAATTCTGCTATTGCCAACAAGAGGTAAGCATTCTCAAAAATACTGTTCCCTAATTCTTCAGTAAAGTCAGTGCCAAATCGTGCTGCTGAAATGCGTGTTATCCCAGAACTACCTGTACTGCATTTAATTTTGGTGACAATACAAGATCATGGCTATTAGGGCCATATTGGCTGAACTATGACTTGCCACCCTCTCCATCAGTTTGACTTTAAAGTGTTATTTTTTCATGTTTTGTTTCATACAGCCAGTTTTTCATTCTTATTCATATATTTCATTATTTTCTTTCGGCTAAAATTAGGTTCATTTATCATGAGCTTAGTTTTAGATCCTTGGTAATTGGCAACTCATTATTTGTTTGGTATTCATTAAGTAAATCACTTGATCCGGTGTCATGTTTGTTGCAATTGTAGCTTGTGGGAAAACACACCTCAAACCTGCCATTATCTCAAAAGTTACACAAGTAATAACTCGTCTTACTTTCTCTCTTCAGCCACAACCCTTGAATATTATGTTGTGCTGTTTCCCATTCACACTGACAGTTTTGTCTATTATATTTTTAATAATATTAATCCTTCGGATGCTTCCCACATAATTTATATGAGGGCTCTGTTGAAACAATACAAACATATTCTCAACTGATTCAGCTACCTCTGCTTTAATAACCTCACAAGAAGAAGTTTATCACTACTCAGCAATCAAAAATCAGAATTTACTTTCTGAAATATGTTGGCAAATCTGTTGGGATAAATTCTATTTCTTGACAGCCACACTAAAATTTGGCTTTTCTAAATCTTAAATCTTCCAAAAGAAGGTTACTGTATATCAAACAAAATGTTTGTGGTTGGGAACTTGCTCAAACTAACACTACGTGCTCAGTGAAAATGGTCAGCTTTAGCTGAGAGTTTAAGAAGAGAGTTCCTTGCCCAGTTAAATCAATAGGCATAACATGAGTGATCCATGACTACACACTGTGCTAGCGCAGTTGGCTGGATGGCTGATTGTGATGCAGCTTGGTGCCAACAATGTGGGTTCGATTCCTGTAATGACTGAGGTTACCAAAGCCTCCCCTTGTCTGAGGTGTGGTGACCATCAAGTTGCCACCACTACCAGTCATCTCCCTCTCTTATGAGAAAACAGTCCCCTGAGACTATGGTAACTTTATCTACACTGTACTTAGCATTATGGGATTTACAAAAGTTCAAATGTTTGTAAGGTAGTTGTTATGTTCTGGAAAAACTTTGTCTTCAGTCGTGATTAAAACTGCTGACTATTTGGAGATCCAGAAAGAGCCAGTCATCAGTTTATCAAATTTGCAGCAACAGATACATTGAGGAGGAGGCCTTGTAATCCAGTAGATTGTGTGCCTGCATCTGAGACAGAACCTATGTTCAAATTTTACTCCAGGACTTGGTGGCCAGAGAATCTGCATTCATAACAAGGTCAAACGTCAGCACTGCACAGGAGGCTCCTCAGCATTGAAGATGTCACCTAGAAAGGGAACAAAACGTCTGCAAACCAAATTCCCAGCTCAGCGGACATACCCACACCGACCGCAAAAGTCTAACAGGTTGATGCCCAACCTATAAATCTTTTCAACGTATGTCTGTGGCAGGCAGGAAAAATGAGCGAGATTTCCTGGACAGCCATTTGATGGAAGGGAAGTTGTAATGTTTGCCGTCACTCTCCATCCTTCCAGACTACAATATGCATGCAAAGGAGA